>NW_015662000.1:715437-726263 GCF_001515625.1 Sinocyclocheilus rhinocerous | reverse complement strand
TATATATATGAAAAAATGTCTTATATCATTTTACTAATTTAATACATTTACAATAATAATAATCATAAAATTCTAAAAAATAATATATATTACCACAATTATATATTCATATTAATTCATTCATATATTAATTACATACGCACTTAAAATAAAAATACTTCAAAATGAATCCATGAATATTATAAGTTAATACTTTTGTCTGTTTGATAGTTGCAGTACTAACTCCAGTTTTAGGAGTGTTGCTGTCGTTGTGCATGGCGAGGAAGGGGTTTGTAGTGATGGCTGGCTGCGTGGTGGGCAGGAGGCTGTTGATTGGAAGCTGCTGTAGCTGTATGTCATTCTGCTGATGCTGCTGCTGTTGCATTAACTGATAGAGCAGAGCCTGCTGCTGTTCCTAAACACAGACAGACAAACAGAGTATGATGAGATGTCTAGACAAAGACGGCACACCCACAGACTGCCCACGGACCGTATGATGCATATTGCACAGAATAGTGGCAAGAATTTCCTCAAAATTGCAATTCCAAGCTGCCAGGATGCTGAAATAAACAATTCTGAGGAAGAAGCCATTGAGACGTATGAGAGTTTTATGGCATTGAATCACCAAAAGATAAGGTGTTTTGTATTTTTTGGTCTTGGAATTAATGTATTATTTCAGATTTATTCTGCTCTACATGTTACATTATATATATCATTCAGACAGAATCATCTTGACTAATAACAAGGATCATGGCTAAAATAAGCTGCTGTGTGGACTCTCTTTATGTTTTAAGTCACATGAACAATTGTGAATGCTCAAGCGAACTCTAGACTCTGTGGCTGTGTAATGGAGTGTGTTGGTGCTCTTCTTACCGGTGTGGCCTGCTGGGAGCTGAAAAGCTGCTGAAGTTGGTGCTGATGGAGGAGGATCTGTCTGTGCTGATCGTTGAAATGCCTTGCCGCACTGCAAACACATGCATAAACCTTCATAAGCAAACAAAATTTTCATCATTTCAAAAACTTCTCGGTCATGGCCGCACAAAAGTATTACATATAAAATAAAACCACTCTGTATACTAAAGGAAAGAGACTGTTATCATAGCTAATGGTGTTTTTTTTTGACAAAGGGAGGGCTGTTTAAACTGGACCTTGCTTCGAAAACATCAGCTGTTCAATCTTAAGTACACAATTCTGTTTCAGAGGCAGACGTACAGGTGCAAGGCACGCAGGCAGAGAAACAAAATGAGCAAGTGAGAAAGAAAAAGGTAAAGCAAGCCAATCCTCACCTGGTTTTCACAGTGGTCATGCTGCTGCATTCCAAAGCGCAAGCAAAAGAGAGATCGGGAAGCAGAAAAGATGAAGAAAATATGAATGCAGCACACAATGCCAAGTAATATGGATGAATCTAACGAACATGTCCAAGTCACAATTCACCCAAAAATGTAATTAAAATAATAAATTAAATAAAAAGTTAAATATATCAATACACTTTAATAATATATATTTTTCTTATATTTGTCAAAAAAAAAAGTCTTTAAAACAGCAGCATAAAATATTAAAAAGTTTTTTTTTTTTTAAGTCAGTAAGATTTAAGCAGCAAAACGGTTTTTAACAAGAAATGTAAGTCATGTGACACTGATGACTGGAGTAATGGCTGCTGAAAATTTTGCTTTACCATCATAGGAATAAATTACATTTTATATTAAAATAGAAATCTTTCATGATATTCTTTCATAATAAACATTCATAATATTTCATAATAACAATACTGTTTTCACTGATCAAATAAATGTTACATATGGAAGCCCGCTTCCGCCACTGAATAAAAAAAGGTAATTGCGAGTTTACATCTCGCAATTCTGACTTTTTTCTTAAAATTCTGTAATACAAACTCGCAATTGACTTTTTTCGAGTTATAAAGTCAGAATTGCGAGATATAAACTCGCAATTGCGAGAAATAAAGTCAAGAACTGTGAGATAACACAATTCTGACTTTCTTCTTGCAAATACGAGTTTGTATCTTGCAATTCTGACTTTTTTCTTGCAATTCTGAGAATTTTTCTCAGAATTGCGAGTTATAAAGTCCAATTCTAAAGGACTGATATGTTCTCAGAATTGAGAGTTTACATCTCACAATTCTGACTCAACTCACAATTGCGTGTTATAAAATCGCAAGATATAAACTCACAATTCTGAGGAAAAAAAAGTCTGAATTGTGAGATAAAAAGTCGCAATCACATTTTTATTATTTGTTTTTGTAACATATATAAAACATAACATTTCATTTCTCTTTTGCTCTGAGGGTAAAATATGACCTGGCCAATTTCTTGAAGTTTTCGTGAGATTTACCAACAAATCCACATCTTCATCAGTCTAAGGCGGCGAGTGCCAGTTCGTACCTGTTACTGAGACTGTTGGACATGGGCAGGGATGTGCTGGTAGCTGCTGAGGGATGGGGCAGGGGGCTGTTATTCTGGGCCAGGCTGGGGGAGGTTTGGATGACTCCGTTTAGGGTGCCCACGATGCCACTCATGGCCAGGTGGTTCCCCTGCAGAGTGCCCATCAGACCCGTCACCCCGGCTATGGCAGGGAGGGTTGAGTTGACATTGCCAGGCTGGACGACCACCCCGGCCATGCCGACTCCATTCACCTGCTGCTGGGGGGGACTGTGGGCCGCAGACGGAGGGGTGGAGAGAGAGGACGTGCTACTTCCACTACTATGGCCACCAGACAGGGGATGCTGAAAGAAAGAGAAAGAATAGAGAAAGCACAAGAGCGTGAGAGAGAGAGAGAGAAAAGAGAGGTCAACGTGAGAGAGGTGCCTCCTTTACCTGTCCAACCAAATAGATATAGCATCATTCCGATCAGATTTATGCTGCAAGTCATTTAAACATCACACAGCCACCAATTATCCCATGAATCTGTCATTACGATTCAATTACTTACTACACCATCACATCACTGCCACACACTCAACTATGTACAGATATACATAATATAACACTTGACTCAACTAAAGAGGTGCTCAGTCCCAGCAGATGGCATCTGCAGAGCAGGGGTAGAGGAAGTTACCTGAGTGGTAGCGTGTGTGTCTAACCTGCGTGAGTGTTGCTGGGGTACAGAGGAGAGGAGGCAGTGGTGGCTGTGGTGCTCGCGGGGGTGAAAGGCACAGAGGAGCGAGCGCTCAAGAGCTGCAGTCGTTCCTTCTTCATGGTGAGAGTTCGGATTTGCTCCTCCAGGCGCCGGTTTTCCACCTGCAGCTGGTGCAGGGACTTCAGCATTCCCAGAACTGGACATAAAAGCGCACACACACACACACAAAACATACGCATCAAGATTTGACAGCAAAATAGCAGTGGTTAAAAACCACCGAGATGAAGCAGCGAACCCAATACCACAAGCCCGAAAACTACACTGGCACACATGTGGTTCAAGACCTCCAGAAAAAACTACAACGACAGACTTCCGCTCTCGGAGGATCACATGGCACTGATCGGGGGCCAGCAACCCAGAGCGAAATGCAAACCAGATGCAGTGTCAGCAAAACCGCACAACTGGTCTCATATCAGTGGTGAACAGAAACACAACCGTCCTACCACTTCCTGCTCCATGCGCTTGTCAGACTTCCCCCCCCGTCGCCAGAAGAGCCTCTATCATAACAGAAACAGCTGCTGCTCATTCACACAATTGTGACACTACAAACCGACCTGCTGCTACTGAAAGATTTGCTACTACCTCTACTTAGCCGATCGCGAAACTACACACAGACAAAATACAGGTAATGAAGATCATAATTACTGCGGTATTAACCAATGCATAAATTACCCACATTATGGGGATGGATGTAATTACAGGCTTCAAACCGGCATATTATTTGATTGACATGCAGTAAAATAAGGTTTATATGATGTAATCATTTTTACTTTAAATAAAATATTTTCAGTGAAAGCAACAGACCCAGGTTTATCACTATGCACCTTGCACCCTGAGATTAAAATGGACAAATTAGACTGAATTTAAATGTAGCCCGTTTTCAATGACCATAATTAATAAAGGCTTTTAGCGTACTAATGAGAAATTAATTTAAAATGCCTTTTGATATCTCTACAACCTTCTTTAGCAAATCTGTAAACCCTCTCAGCTATTGAAATTGTTATAACAGGAATTAATTGATTTTACATGCAAATTAAAAGTCATCACAATGATGCTAGGGAGTGTTAAGTGGGTTTCCAGGACATTGCTATATGGTTACCAAGTTGTTCTGAGTGGGTTTTAGCATGTTGCTATGTGGTTGCTAAGGTCTTCTGCGTGGTTATTTACTGACCCAGGTCAAAAGTGTCAACTTTCAAGTCTCTATGACATTCTGGTCTCTAAATTTGGCCTTGCTTTTTCATTTAATGCAAGTTCACCGATTTTATATTTTTTTTTGGCTCCTTTTATCAGGTGAAAATCCTAAGTCTCATGTCACTTAAAAAAAAAAAAACAGAAGCACTTGCCTTCTCAACAAGCCACATGATTTAAGGTATTATTTTTGTCTGTCGCACAGAGTGCAAAACCTGGAAGTCTAATTCACCATGTATTTTCTTGAAATTTTCCCATTGGGTTTTTCAATTTATTAGTAAAATAAGTTCTGTATAACTTGACGATACTTGGACATTTTGCTGTATAACAAATTGCATTCACTCACAATCCAAAATAATGTAGTTACTTAAACATAACAGCTTCAAAATTCACATTTTCAGTATGGGTATGTGTAATTTACACTGTAGAGCAAAACATACAAATATCAGCATTTTATATTTACCACAGACATTGTTTTACTCATAAATAAAAAAAAACATTATAGAAACCCCTAGGAAATTCCTGAGGAAACCTAAGGAGAATTAGACTTCCAGGTTTTGACGTCAGGGCTGCAGCACTCTATTTCGTGGATGAGTTTGGCAAAGTTTTATACTCGAGCAAGTATTGTCCTAAGCATGCACCACTAACAACACCAGCACAACCTTCATTAGCTGATTAAAAAACACCCATGTGGCCTTGTGTTGAGCAGCTAAAAAAGACATTTGACAGGACTAATTTAAAAACATAAGTGCCAAAATTAACACTAGTGCAGGCTTATGTTCAGAAACAACAGTAGCATCAGCCATCATTAGAACTGACAGTATCCTATGGCTCAACAACATCCCCAGCAAGACCAGCACAATGACAACCACACAACACACAACCAAACAGCTCTGTGCTTGAGTTGTGGTTTAATACTGTATACGGAAGCAACATGCATCATTATATGTGTGTAAGAAAGCCTCTCACCATCTCCTTGTGAGCCCTGTTGTAGGAGGAACTGCTGTCCTTCGTTCCATTGCCGGTCCAGCAGCTGGTCGATGCTGGTGGCCACTGGGGGCAACGTATCCGAACCAGATCCAAGCCCCGGAACCAACGGTCCTGACGAGTCATACCGGATATGAAGCCCACTTAACGGAGACCTAAAGACATTTATAGAAAACAAGTGAGAAGTATATACACACAAGCTCATCAAAATTCATCGTCATGAATTTAAAATGGAAATGCATGTCAGATCTGTTCACATTAGTACAATTTAATTAATAAATAATCAGCTTTCGCTTATAAATACACACTAGGCTGCGCCTATATTAACAACACAGTTGAACTCCTGGTCTGGCATCATGCCTTCAGAGGCAGACACGCTGCTCAGTAAAGCCAAACAGAGTTCACAGCTCGTCCAAGTGAGAGAGCCAGGGCCTGCCTCTCTGACACCATAAATCTCAGTACGCTCTTGTTTGGACAGACAGCGATCTGTGTTATTATGAATGCATCCAACCCTGGGCTCTACATCAGGGCTCTCTGGCGAACGTGAATCTATCTCTGGGGTAATTATGGCTGGGCTGAGATCTGCTCCACAAGGCAATAAATCTCCAGCACAGGACTGTGAAGCCATATTATCACCCTGCATGGCTGCTCCAGTGCGGATCACAGAAACAGCACATACAGATATTCGCATTTAATCTGACGATGGTGCAGAGCTCTTCTGAATGAGATTCATGGACATTTGGCACACTTTTAAGGCCCATTCACAAAGAATGTGTTTTTTAATATTTAAAAACTTGAGTCGCATGGCAATGGAATTGGAAAAAATGCATGTTTTTTTTAAATTTTTTTTTTAAGAGTTGACATTTTTAAATTAGGCAACCTGTTTTTAAAACACAGTGTCATGTGCGAGTCGCTGCAAAAGATGCAAAATATGAGATCAGCAGACGAACACGTCCATCTAGCACATTTACATAGAAAAACAATTGAAAAGCAACACTTTGTAATGCAAAAACCCGTTTAGTGTGAACGGTTTCTTGTACCTTCAGTATTGAAAATGCTGCCATGCAAACACACAAACTGACAAGTTTGAGTTTATAGCGATATTGTGCTAAATGCATTTCTCACACACATTTTGACTAAAAAACAAAACAAAACTGATCTAAATAGTCAAATACAGCATTTGAAAAAAATATGTTTTATATTAATACTAATATCCATACATTAAATATACTAAAGCAGCAATGAAAGTATACCAAATAAACCCACTTCTTAAATAACAAAGCGATCAAAATCAAATCAACATACCTTTTCAACCAAACATATTATATCCAGGAGGAATTTTTGTGCAGTATATATATACTTCCATATAAATCCGTTTTATATCCTCAATCACAGCGCAAAAAAGGCCACATCTCAGGTTACAGAAAACTAATGCAATGTTTCTTTCTGCGTTCGAAGACATCGCCGCCACGTCGAACTCTGAAGCCGGTTTGTAACTGCGATATGGACAACAGCTGAGTGCTCAAAATGCCTGCTGTTCGGAAGGCGAGCGCACAAGGGAGGAAACGGAGTGAGTGAATGAGTGTGTTCTGTGGGGGAGGTAGGGAGGGCGAGTGAAATCTCAGAGCCTGGAGGAGGGGAAGTCTAGCTCTGGAATGTAAATAGGACTTACCGAGGGGAGAGGTTTGTCTTTGGCGAGTTTCCTCTTCTGGAGAAGCCGAGAGCTCCGTCTCCAAGCTCCTGATCTGAAAGGTAAACAGAGAGCAGTCGATAAGGAGCCGGTGTGAAGATGTGGGCGTTAGAGGAGCCTGGGAAATGCAGGGACGGGCAGCTCGATCCAAAGTGAGCCTGGTAGCCATCAGATCTTCCTCACAGAAATCCATCTAGGGGCGGCAGAGTGGTCTCTCTGGCGGCTCAGCTTGCACACTGACACCACTTCCTTTTTCACCCCGTCTTGTTCTTTTTAACACTTTCCAGCCCACTACCACCTCGAGCGCAGGCTGGCTCCAGTGGGGGTGTGGGCACATCAGTACGAGCCGCCCAAGGTCTGGTCTGACTTATTATGGTGCTGACCCCTTGCCTGACCCTGGATCAGCCCCGGGGCTGCAGTGCAGACTGGACCCGAAAGCATCGGGTATCACTTTACAAAATAAAAAAAGACAGAATGAACAGGGACTAAACGACACAGTGGAAACCTATGAGGAGCAACAGGTGACCAGCGTTGAGAGGAAATCACAAGCACTTTGCCAAAGTAAACAAGCCTTGTTTCACAGCCTCACTGATCCCATTATACATTTTTAGACTAGGGTTTTTTTAATTGACCAATGCCAATATCTAGACAACATGGTGGACAATGGCTGATATATACCTGACTTTTATTAAATGACAGCAAATTAGATGAGGTGTAAGAAATTTGCTCAATTTTGATAAAATATTTATTCAAAAATGCACTAAAAACAATAATGAATATATTATTACCATTAATTTATATTATACATTATACAAGATATTATAATTGATTTACATTTAGAATACATTTATATAATTTTTTTATATTATAACTATAAAGTTATACGTACGTCTGTGTGTGTATACACAGACAACCATTCCAAGTCTCTTATGATCTCCAAGGCCGCATTTATTTGATCAAAAATACAGTAAAACAGTAATATTATAAATTATTATAATTTTAAAATTGAAAATCTAAAATATATCTTAATATATTTTAAAATGTAATTTATTTCTGCAATGGCAAAGCTGAATTTTCTGCAGCCATTACTCCAGTCTTGTGTCACATGATCTTTCAGAAATCATTGTAATATGCTAATTTGGTACTAAAAAACATTTCTGATTATTTTCCAATGTTGAAAACAGCTGTGCTAATTGATATTTTGGTGGAAACTGTTAACATTTTTTTTCAAGATTCTTTGATCAATAAAAAGTTCAAAAGAACAGCATTTATTTGAAATACATATCTTTTAAACTATTTATAAATGCCTTTACTGTCACTTTTGATCAATTTAATGCATTCTTGCTGAATAAAAGTATTAAATTCTTTTTTTTTTTTTTTTTATCTTACTAAACTACAGAATGAATACATCTCAAAATGTCGACATATAAGCCAAATCGTTAACCTGTTCAATATATATGCCCTACTTTATAAGTGCTGCGCTGTAAACTAATGCCAGACAAGAGCTGGGCTTATGCCAAGAGCATGCAAGCTTTCCAGTCTCGAGCGGTGTTCTTTTTAAGGATGGATGTTCTTCCTCCTATTGTTAGTCAAATGACCCCCTGACCTCTGTTTGAGGATGAGGCCATGACTGATCCATTATTCCTCAAAGGCTGTGTTCCCCTTTTTTCCTCTCTCTCTCTCTTGCTTTCAACTGGTCCCCACCCCAACCCCCATGACGGGGTCCTGCAAGCCCATTCGCTCATGACCGAGACCCCCAGGGATAAGGCAGGGTCCGGGGAAAGTGTTGAGTGGTCCGGGATGGAGGGAAGAAGGAGGGAAAGGCTGAGTGTAAGGTAAGCCTGCCTCCTAAACCCAGGGCAATCCCCTCTGTGTCATCACTGCGGTCATTGTGCAGATTAATGAAATGTTTGAGTGGTAGCATGCTTCATTTAACAGGTATGCACACTTTCAGCTTTCTGTCCCGGGGAGTTTTGTTCTCTGCCTCTCCCGCTCTCTGCGACCTCAGGAGGTTAGGAGGGGGATACAGCTGACCACACATTCCATATGCACAGGGGAGCGGAGAAAGAATGGGAGGATGAGGAGAAATGGGAGAAGAGAGCGCAGGAAGCAGGAGGAATGGATTTTGAGAAGGTAATCCTGCGCCAGTGGGAGGTACCGGCTAAAGATCAGCATGGTTCCTCGTCTGTGCGTCTCACCTGCCGGGGAGCCCTCGGACTGGGCGATCAGTGCAGCCATGGCGGAATTCGGATTCAGCCTGTTTCCGAACATATGGGATGGCGCCAGGTTAAAGGATCCCGGTAGAGAGTTTGACTATGGAAGAAACACAAAAGAAAGAGAGTTAGACTATAGAACACTGTCAAATTCCAAATGCATGTGTGTATATGGATGTGTGCGAGAGTGTTGGGCCAAAGAGCTGGATGATAAAACACCATGTCAGCTGTATTTCCTGTGAGCCAGGAGAATTGGCTGAGCCTGCAACAGCAGATCCACAGCCCTGAACAACATAAAGACCATGTGCTTCTGCAGCTAATTATTTAATCCAATTAAGCCATTTCCCTAATAATGGTTGGGATTGGTTGCGGTGTTGCTTCTGAGGTAGCAGCATATGTGCAACAACAAACTTGGTGCATGGTGTAAACCACAGAATGGTTCACATGATTTGCACTTAAATAACACTTTCGCAGTGGAACAATGTTGTAAATAGCAGGGAACTGTTGGAAAAGTTGAAGAATTTTTACTCAGATTTTACATAAATATAGATGATTACTTGTTTATTCCAATTTACAGACAACACTACCATTGATTCAGCAAGGATGCAGTATATTGATCAAAAGTAAAAGAAAATTTTCATTTATTTATTAGAAAAGGTTTCTATTTCAAATAAATGCTGTTCTTTTGAACAACAACAAAAAAAATCCTGAAAAACTGTTTCACATCTTCCACAAATCGCTTAAGCACTGTTTAAAATTGGTAATAATAGTAAATGTCTCTTGAACACCAAATTAGCATATTAAATGATTTCTGAAGGATCATGTGACATTAAAGCCTGGAGTAAATGCTGCTGAAAATTCAACTTTGCCATCACAGGAAAAAATTAAATTTTAAAATATATTAAAATTAAAAATTAAAAACAGTTAATTTAAATTGTAATAATATTTCACAATATGAATGTTTTTACTGTATTTTCCATCAAATAAATATAACCTTGGTCCTTTTGAAAAAAAAAAATGCATAAAGACATGGACTTCATACAACACATTCTAAATATTCGGTCCTTTCACTCACTGCTTATTTTCATGAAATCAATAAATTCTTTCCTTTTCCTTTGCTCGCTTTATCTACATCAAGGCCTTATCTGATCCAAACAGGAAATAACACTAGCTGAAATTACAATGTATTGGATTTCTTGCTCTGTTCGTATAGAATAATGTCTTTATGTCTAACTTAAAGATTTCTGACCATACTGGACTAAAACATATTGGAAATCACACCTACAAGTGACCAGTGAATAGACAACCATACAATGCCAACGTTTAAACCAACCTTGAAAACATGCTTCCCATTATGGATCTTCTGCTAACAACTAAAGGATATAAAAATGTGATTTATGGTCCTAAGACATGGAGCAAAAGGTACTTTAATCCTAACCGTGACATTGAATTTGAACTGCCTTAACTATAAAAAAAATAAATAAAAAAAACAGTTTAATAACAAAAAATGTCATTTTTATTATTAATTATATAATAAAAAATAAAAATAATTAATATTAATGGAATGGCTAATATTTTTCTCAAGTCTTTGGGGGGGGGGGTTTACTACTAAAAAA
>NW_015662000.1:703086-715230 GCF_001515625.1 Sinocyclocheilus rhinocerous | reverse complement strand
GGGGGTTTACTACTAAAAAAAAAAAAATGATATCCTACATTCCTCTGGCCCCTCACGGCCCCCCAGGCCCTCCCCATTCCTCAGACTCCTCTTTCAGGCCGTGTGGAGAGAGGAGGGAGCATGACCAGTGTGAAGAGAACCCCTCATCCCACTACACAGCTCTCTGTCCAGCCTGTCAGCCCTCATCCCGTCAGCGAGCTCAGCTCAATGCGCCCGCACAGGGAAAAGAGGGACAGCCGGATTGTTTGAGGCTTAGGGCTCTCAGCACCATTGTGGAGGTTAACGAAGAGTGGGACAGAGGTGGGCCTAGGGGGTGTGCGCTGGGGTCGAAGGTCACTACTGCCCTGCTTGCAACCACTGAATTTTTTCATCCGACCATTCTTCAATCCACAAAGGGAGAGTTAGGGATGGAGAGGAAGAAAAAAAATTTGCAAACACCTCAGGGACAGTCATGCTGAAGGAATAAAGGATGATTGTTTGCACAGATTATATTTGATAAAACACCATGTTATATATCTAATAAAAATTCATTCTATTCCTGACCCCGGGCATAGTTTTAAAAACATCACCTGTTTACTGATCAGCTAATTACAACCTAGTGAAGAAAACAGCTCATTGTATTAAATCTCCCATACCATAAAGCTTAGGACTAATGGGGGATATATATTTGCAAGCGTGCGTAAGGAGGGGCTGGACTGCTGGGAGCCCTGCAGCATTAAGGCCATCAGTGGGTCTACTTCATCTCCTAATGTAAGGCCACCCTGCCTGCAGAGAGGGCAGATCTGCACAAACAAAGCCCTGTTGCCTGGAAACGACCGGTTGCTACAGCAGCGCAAGTCAAGACAAAGATGCCCAGGAGAGCGGCAGAGACGGTGCTCAGTCTCTAGCGCGCTTCCAAAGGGCCCATTTGGAGCTGCGCTGGGAGCCTGTAAGAATGACTTGACTTTATTATTGTCATCTGAACACATGTAGTAGGGATTCTAAAGTCACTGATTCATGAAGGTATTTATTCACAATTTTTTGTAACATTATGCATTTAATATTTCCAATAAATGCTGTTCTTTAAATGTTTCTTGAGCACCAAATCAGCATATTAGAATGATTTCAGAATAGCTACTTTATAGCTGTTTTTACTGTATTTTTCATTCAATTAATGCAGCCTTGGTGAGCATAAACATTTTCTAAACAAAAACATTTTAAAAAAATCTTACCAACTTCAAACTCCTATACATATATAAAATTACTGACTCAAAGCAATAATAATATAGCCAATATAAAACCAATTACGGCACTTTTCTCACAGTCTCATTCTGTTTATTTGACCACACATACTGCTCTGACTAGCTAATGCAAACACAATCGAAACACCCTGACGTTCATCCGTTAAGACCATATACTTCAGCAGCCTAGTCATAAATACCCTAAATGACTCAAAACACTGTCTTTCAAGAGCTGAAAAATGAGGTCTGAAGTGACGAACTTTACTTCTCACACTGACGTTATGTACCATTGTGGCCCTAACACAGCCTCCTTCATACTGTTAATATACTGCTGCAATTATATAAATATTGCATTAGCACAAACCCTGGCACTTGCGAACCAAATTCATTTGTTCTGTAGAAAGAAAAAATCCTGTCACGAAGAAAAATACGAGTTACTTAATACATAAATAGCTGCAGCCAACGTTTACATCTGAGCCTTTTAGGAGTTAATTACTATTTGTGCCATGAACATGCTCAAACAGCATTTATCTTGATAAAACTGGAGCAAATTAGCACACAGTACAAAGATGATGACTATAATTCTATTTAATTGGTTAATTTTGTGAGAGATGATGTATAAAGGATACGTGTGAGCTGAAAGCTCTGTGCAATTATCAGTACAATCTTTCTTCGCAGATGTATGTTGCTTTTTTTAAATAAAATCTAGGTATGGACTTTTTGCAGATATACACTTCTGTTCAAATGTTTGGTGTTGGTAAGATTTTTAAATGCTCACCAAGACTGCATATATTTAATAAAAACAGTAATATTTTGAAATATTATTACAATTTCAAATAATTTATTCTTGTGATAGCAAAGGTCATTACTCGAGTCTTCAGTGTCACATGTTCCTTCAGAAATCATTCTAATATGCTTATTTAGTGCTAAAGAAAACCATTCTTTTTCATTATCAATGTGTAAAACAATTATGCTGCTTAATATTTTGTGGAAATAGTAATACGTTTTTTTCAGGATTCTTTGATGAACAGAAAATTAAAATGAATAGCACTTATTTGAAACAAATATTTACATGTCTTTACTGTCACTTTTGACCAATTTAATGCAACCTTGGTGAACAAAAGTATTAACTTCTTTAAAAAAAAAAAAAAAAAACTGACCCTTACATTTTTTAACTGCATCATATTTGCAAATTAATCTCTTAATTTAAACTGTTTTTTACATTTTCAAAATCAAAACAAAAACACCTCGTACAGATTTAATTTAGCCTGGAGTCATTCATTTGCCCATTTCCACAAAACCAAACCAAATGGGAACTGAAATAATCAAACAATCACATACAGAGTGAGCACTGAGCATGAATACATAATAAGGTCCATTAAACACTCACATGTGTGGATGAGGTGCTGGTGAACGGGACGGTCGGGGGCAAAGATGTGAGAGTGGGCATGGAAGTGACCACTGACTGATGAGCAGGTAACTCGGAGTTGGATCCGGACAGAGACCCTCCAAACACAGCACTGGGCAATGGGCAGGCTACATCGCTACTGCTGGAGTACGAACCTGCAAAAAGACAGCAATTACAGCAAATGATTAACGTAAAACAGCACACTTTCAATGATTATCACTTGGCCAAACAGTCTCTTTTGATTCCCACAGAGTCAAAAATAACATTGTCTTGTTTATCAGGAGATCTGGCATAGCAACTGGGGGATGTGAAACAAATCAACGCAGGTTATGACCTGTAATCTCGTGGTAAACGCAAAGTTTTAATAGCTGTAAGGGCAACCTCTGTCCTCCAATATACCTTCACTGGTTATCCATCTATCTTTGCCGCTGCCCCTGAGATGAACTTTGTGGACTTTGAATGGCCTGTCTGACCAGGCCCTCATCACAGCAGACTTTGAGAGCGAGCACAAAGCATTTCGGAGTCCTCTCAACATGCACTCTGCACCGGCCTCCCAGTGACCCAGAAAACAGTTCCCTGAATCTGACGACTCACTATTGCTTCTGTAAAAATGACTGAGGGCTTTTCAGGCGGGGCTGGGGAGGAGTGCGGCCCATTCATATTTATGTGCCGGTTCATGACATGCACGCGGTTTGTTGTTGCTGTTGTTTTATTGATTTTTTTCCCTTTTCTCTCTCCCTCCTCCCCTGCCACCATCTCAAATAAACCCAGCTGATGGCCCAGGCTGACCCGTTGCAGGAACGAGAGAGGCCCCCTTGCCACACAAAGGAATGAATGGCTCGCGGCAGTCTACATTCACTGGTGAAACAAGGAAACATTGTTGGGCGGAGAAGTACCACGTGAAGCATTTACAGTACCAAGCTTCAAACTCCACATAGGAAATATGTAATAGAGAAAGGAAAGCTTAGACATCGCTGTGTCACGGTATTCCATTTAATCCCAATTGGTTTTACTTTTGGGAGATTTGCGAATAACAACAGCTAACTTGGCTCATTAATGATTAGATTAATCTTTAAATCATCATGTTGATCTGGTAATCTGGTTAATAATTAACATTTCAGAATAGGTCAACCAACGGAGCATTTGATTAGAGGTTACTAGACATGAGCGACCAAACAAAGCAAGGACAAGGATCCTGTTATCTGGTGCTGATCGAACGGGCCCGATCGATCAGGACTTAACATCTCCTCCTGAAACCTCCCTTATCAAATCAGAGGAAGAGAGGGGAAATTTCAAATGAGATTATCCAGCATTTCAAGTCAAGCCCCTGTCTCCTCTCTCAGCAGAAAATCCATGTGAGTTCAGAGGGAGGTTAATGACGAGGCTCAGAACCTGATAAGGATCCTCGGCACTTTCCTTATGGACGGAGAGAAGAAAGCAGGGACTTATTCGAGGTATTGTTGCACGCCAGCAGAACATATTTAGGCCTTTGACGTTGCAGATGTTTTTAATTTAAATGTGGTATCTTGAGCAGTGATCGATGTCTTGAAGTGTTTTGTGTTGGGTTACTAGCTTCAAGATATGTTCTATCACAAGCGAACAGACGGGCTTGACGTTTCTAAAGCATGCCGGCCGAAAGTGAAGATAAGTTACAGCGCATGGCTGCAGTTAATGCAGCAAACGCATGCTTTGCTCATGAATGTTTATTCGAATGAACAGGACGGCTGCATAGTTTCATCCCGAGCAATAAATCCAGGCTTAAAGGGATAGTTCACCCAAAAATGAAAATTCTGTCATTAGGGGCTTTCACGCCACGTAGTTCTAGGAACTCAGTTTTAGGAACTAGTCAGCAGGGTCGTTCCTAGAGAACCAATTTCTCCCTCGGGCCGTTTTCCTGGTTGCATTTGCACCGGCAGCAGGAATTTTGAAGCGGCCGACAGCGACGTCTTTATTCACAACATTTATGAACGTCAATAACCAGAGAATGGAAGACGCCGTGATCGGAGCTGTTTTTGTAGTGTGTCATGGGTTTCGTGATAACGGAGATGGAATGTAAACACAATTTAGGCGAATGAATGAGCATGAAAATCTGACTAAAATCTCCTATGACAACTTGCAGTGTTATCATTGAAGAACATAACACTGCAGACAACAGGTAAATGCCATTAATCGCTGTTTCCCATGTTCGTGGAGAAAATATTTTTTACATGGTTTTTAAAAATGCCAGGTAGCTGGTGTTTTGAATGCGTTTTGCCAATCAGTGTACACTTATGTCACTGATAGTTCCTATAGAACTGTTTTAGACCCTGCTCTGAAGTAGGACCTAATTTAGTGTCTTCAAACGTTTCTAGAACTGAAAGCCCCTATTATTTGTGTCGGGTTGTTCTAAACCGGTGCGACTTTCGTCTGTGAAACAAAAAAGCTATTCTGAAAAAGGTCTCAATGTTTTGTGTCCATATAATGAAAGTCAGTGGGGTCCAAATGTTGACTTTCAGTGTGTGGATAAAAAAAAAAATGGTTAAAACATTCTTCAATATCAACTCGTGTTCAAAAATGGAATGGAAATCATACAGATACACTGTAACATGTTTTTGCATTTAAAAACGCAAGACGCAGGACAATGAAAAGGAAAATGCAAGGTCTTGAGACATGCATTTTAAATCGTTGAACTTATTATAACTTGAGTCCCGCATTTTTAGAGCGCTAGAGTATGTTTTCATTCAAAAACAAAAGAAAAGCAGCTCCAAAACTGCCTGTTTGTGTGAACAGCCTTTAAAGGCTGGAATACACTGCACAACTTTTGCCCCGATTTGCAGTCTGGAGGAGTCGACGCTAGTTGCTGAAAGTCAGAACCAGCCTGCAGATATTGGGCAGTCGGAGTTGACATTTCACAGAAACATCTGTCATGCATCTCCTAGCAACAAAGCACATGTTTCTACGTGAGTTTGTTGTGTTTGGAATAACTTCAAAGTCTGGTAGTGTGTGATCATCAGTCCTTTAGTGTATAATGCCCAGTTGTCTTCTGCAACCCTAGTGTTTTCAAATCTGTTTAGGATTTAAACGTTGTACAGGAGCATTCCAGCCTTTACAGTACATTGCACTCATCTGTCTCACCAAGCTTTTCTTTCCAATTTCAGATGGAAACCAATAAGAATCGTTCTCCCCCTCTCCAAATAACACCCTATAAAGTCCTACACCCGGCCGGAGCTGAGATGGATGTTTGCATTTAATAATAGCCTCCCCCTGTTCCCCCTGATAAACCAGCCATCCAACAAAAAAAAAAGAGCTGGGAGCCGTTGAGGGAGGGTGAGACAGATAGATGAGGTGGAGCACTCTGCTGTAGCCCTGCATTAGCCATGGCTAAATATTTACAGTCCAGCCAAAGGCCAGGAACAGGTGAGGGCAGGGACGGGTGGGAGAACGAGTCCCAAACAAACACAAAAAACCCATATGGCCTTGAGAGAATGGACAGGGCGATAGTGAGATGGTACATAGTAGGGAATGACAGAGAAAAAGATACACCAGAGTTTTCAAGTTCTGATCAGAAGGAAAGGAACTTCAAAACAGCCAGATGGTTGCCAAGTAACAGGGCAGCACCACAGATAAGGTCCCTTTAACATTATAGCTGCCATGCGTACGCGGAGCACTTATGTCAATGGCGAGATTTAGCAGGTGAGAGTGAGAGGAAGTGCCTGCAAATGAGTGAGAAAGAATGGTGTGACCATGTATTTAGGTGTTCTGGCTCCAACTCAGTGAGCGGGAAGGCCAGTAGGGGTCAGGGCATTTCTACACACTATCTCAAGCCGGCTCACTCTAGATCCCGAGAGAAGACCACGTCAGGGAGGAACAAATAAAAATGTTTTAACGAATTGCCAGTTACAGGCTCCTTCCCTCCTCCAGCTCCCTCGGGCTCAACAGGTTAATGTGCATCTCTATGGAGATTCAGCGGGCCACTCTAAGCTCTCAATCAGGTAGGAATGAGGAAGCACTTTAGAGAGCACCTCCATCCACTTTTACCCTAATGAGCTTCAGCACAGACCAAAACAACATCGTGCTGGTTCCCAGGCTTCTCTTCGAGAAGAGCGGACCTCAAATGGATTCCTTTTATTCTTTTTAAATAAACAGAGATGGAACAAATTGCGATTCAGGGAAAGATTAAGATGAATTACATGAATTGAACAATGCGATATTGAAAAGACCCTCCATGTGTAATTTCTGAAAAATAATTATGGCAGCCAATTTATAATAGCCTATGCTTGTAGGCTTCCGTGCACAATTAATAAGAGTCCATGAAAAAAGAAAAAGCTGGGAAATATTAGGAGAGAACTTTTAGATTTATTAGTATGTAACATATTAAAAAGAAAAAAATTCAGTCATGGTAGACGTCATATGTAATTTGAAAGGAATGAAAATGAGGATGTGGAAGATAGAAAAAAAACAACAGCAAAAACATGGGCAACAATGGACCTCAAAGTCAACAAGAAATAATGTTTACAACCCTTTCTACATCTGTACTATGATGCATTTCAGAATGAAATGAACTTGACTGGATCAGCTAAAGTGGTCTCAATATGGCAGATGGTTAAAAAAAACAAGAAAGCTGAAAGTCACTTGAAAGCAAGGATGAAAACATGTTTTCTTTGGAATAATGCATACTAGGGATGCACAACACAGCAGTACCAAACTGGTTAGTTTTATTATTAAATAGTTTTTTTCTTTTCAGTCCATATATGTACATGCCTAAATTCATATTTAGCATTGAAAACTACTTTTCGTTGATCGTGATAAATCATTTCGCTCAAAAACAAAATCACGAATATTAATCACAGTTGTTTTCATTTGAGAAATGTTTTTTTTTTTTTTTTGATTTCATCAGTATTATTGCACTTTCACGAAAGCTCTAGAAAAAACACTAGGAAGAAAATTCTGACTAGGGATTTCAACTCTTTACATCTGGCAACCGCAAGCATTAAAACTAGTTGAGACTTATCATCAATGCAAGATAAAAATGTCAAATAAAAATAAAAAGTTTCAGGATAAATAACCAGCAAGCCAATATTGTAGACGACTATGCTTAATCGCGAGAAGCATAAAATTGTGATCACAATTAAAATGATTAATCGTGCAGCACTAAGTAATTCCTATGCCCCGTTATTGTTATTGTCTATAACAGGAAAATATACATTGTTATTAGCGAGAATTTTATTATATGTGCATCACAAAATTCACACACAAAAAAAAATTATGTTGACTTTAAGACCATAGCAAAACAAATGAAACATGGATGGCATTTACCCTGACTAAGGTCTGCTCACCTGGTCCAGCAGGTGGGGAGCCGACAGTCATACCCTGTAAGCTTCCATTCCTGAGGAGGGATGGGGACTTCTGAATCCCCAGACTGCTGCTACCAGCACCCACTGCTCCCACACCTCCGGTACTGCTGACTGCACTCCCGCGGCAGGTCATAGTGCTCAAGGAGGATGGCGAGGGGGAAGTGGATGAGGGCATTGTGGAGCCATGCTCTCCTGTATCAGTGGTTTTACTGTCCTGGGTAGTGAAGCACGGTCCATACCGGTTCCTCCAGTTCCCTCTCTTCTTCTTCTTCACGCCATCCTCGCCAGTAGATGAAGATGATGTTGCAGAGGAAGAGGACGAGGAGGGCTGGGGTCGTTTGTAGCCTGCTGAGGCCAGGCCTCCCAGCTCTCCGGCCGGGTGACAGTTTTCGTAATGCTTGCTTGAGCTTGAGCTTTGAGGGAGGGACATCATGCCGAAGGTGTTGAGAGCCACCATGCCTTCAGAGGCTGTGCTTTCTGCACCACCCTTCATGTGGCAACGGCTAAAGGACGGAGGCGTGTACGAGTCGCCAGCCCTAAGGCTGGGATCAGAGAAGCTGAGGAAATCAGATGTGGGCTGAACCACAGACCCACTAGTGGCTGATTTACTGCTGCTGCCGCCTAATAAAAGACCTGCAAGAGAAAAAGGAAGACATAAAGATGAAAGCGCACCTTAATAATCACAACCACATTAACAAAGAGACAGCATAAACCACCAGAGAGGTGGCATGTGGTCATAAAACTAAGACCTTTTGCAGCCACAATTTTGTAAATACACACAAACACAGCACAGCTGGAATGCTAAACTGGACAACAGTAGAACAATCATCTTTACTAAGAGCTTGTAACACTGTAGCACATAAACCAATCAATTTTAGTGCAAAATAGTTCAAAACTTCTGCCTTATTATAAACTATCATCAAAAATATGGGTTCAGTTTTTTAATATATTTGAAATGTGACTTATTCCTGTAATGGCAAAGCTTTTCAGCCATTACTCCAGTCTTAAGTTTTACATGATCGTTCAGAAATCATTTTCATATGCTAATTTGGTGTCAAAGAAACATTTCTTATTATTATAAATGATGAAAACAGTTGTGATGTACTTTTTGTGAAATCCATGATACATATTTTCTCAAAATTCTTTAATAATTAGAAAGTTCTAAAGATCAGCTTTCATTTGAATTAGAACTCTTTTAGAACATTAAAAATGTCCTTTAGTCAATTTGATGAATCCTTGCCGAATATTAGTATTAATTTTAGTGCTGTGAAGCGATTAAATCGCATCAAAAATAAAAGTTTTTGTTTACATAATATATGTGTGCACTGTGTATATTTATTATGTATATATAAATACACATGCATGTATATATTTAAGAAAAATATGTTACGTTTATATATTAAATATATTTATACATGACATAAATTATATGAATATAAATATATACATGTAAATATTTTCAAAATATGCTCTGTGTGTGCATTTATATATACATAATAAATATACACAATACACACACATATATTATGTAAACAAAAACGTTTATTTTGGATGCGATTAATCATTTGACAGCACCAATTAATTTCCTAAAAAAATCTGACTGACCATAAACATTTGAATGGCTGTGTACTGTACCAATTTCAATTATCATGTGAATAACTATATCAGTTGTCCAAAATTTCCAAGTACTGATTGAAGGTAATTTTTTTTGTCCTGATCTGTTAACTTGTTCAAAAATACAATGACTTGGCTTGAAATTAACATTTAAGATATGTACTATTACATGTAAGGTGTAAGGAAAAATTTTACTCTGTTACACCGCATGAAATACAGTGCACATATACTTCAGCTGAAAATGATACAGAAATTTTTTATTTCCAGAAACATGCATACAAACATTTTTAAGAACTCAGCACATGTTTTAAATTAGATTTTAAAAAGATTCTCCTTTCCTTATCAAGGACCCTCTTATTTATCATTGACAATGAATACAATTTAAAATTATTCTACGAAAAAACCCAAAAAGGCTGGCTAAAATCTCTACAAAACCAGAAAATAATCTACAGAACCTGAAATCAAGCAATGCCATCATCCTCCACTCCTAGGTGGGCCAGTCAAACTTGCAGAAAGCCAAACAATCAGGTAGGCTATGTAGGCAGGGTGACCCAGATCTAGGTGTTCATTCGGGCCCTCCCCTCAGGCAAGGACTCGTCCTTTAACCAAAGCCAGAGAAACAACTCCGACATGCATGTTTTTACAGCTGTGGCAGGAGGCTGCTGAGGCTTTACTTCCCAATTTTACAACACGGTCTATCCCTTGAGCCTCCCGCTAACATTAAAACACGCACAGAGCTTGCATGCCAGTTAACACGTCTCGAAGATAAAGCAATGTCACACAAACAGCTGCCATAACCAATAGATAAGCAGCATTCTGTATTCTTTCCAAAAACACATCCAGGAAGTTCTGCTATATCTTATCGCTGGATCCTAGATTAAACACTGCTATAAATTTCCTGCCATTTCTCTCTGAAGACAAGCAAAAAATGTGTGAAAAAGAGCTGAATATCAAGATCTTTTGCCTGCATCAATGAGAGAAGCTTTAATTACATTATTACCAAAACCAAAGTGTGAAAATATGCAGCCAATTAGCTTGTTAAATTCAGACACAAAAATATTAAGTAAAGTTATGGCTAAGAGGTTAGAAGGTACACTATCAAATTTAATAGGAGAGGATCAAAATGGTTTTATACAACGTAGGCAAACATTTCACAATGTTCGAAGAGTCCTAAATATTCTTTATGAACAGAGGGGTGAACGAGATACTGCTCTACTATCATTGGACGCCGAAAAGGCCTTTGATCGGGTTGAATTATCTTATTTGTTTGATATATTGGTCAGATTTGGTTTTGGTGAAAGGTACTGTAGGTGGGTTAGATTACTTTATAATAGTTCTACAGCAGAAGTGTTACAAATAATATTGTTTCAAAACCATTTAGCGTATCAAGAGGGTGTAGACAAGGTTCTCCTCTTCTTTTTGCCATCTCCATAGAGCCTTTTGCAATAGCAGTAAAAAAAACATGTGGAATTAACAGGCATTAAGATTGGACAGATAGAACCTAAAATTGCATTATTCGCTGATGTCATTCTTTTCCTAAAGCATCTTGATACATCAATACCTGCTTTATTAAATCTTATCAGTACATTTGGCAAAAATTCTGGATACAAGATTAACAATTCTAAAAGTTCTATTCTATATCTAAATGAGATTGACAGACAGCAACCTAGTAATTGTGTTGCAACCTTTTTACATACTTGGGTATAAAAATTGTACCAAAACTAGGAGATGTTGTGCAAGTAAATTATGATCCACTTCTTGAAAGTGTTAGTAGCTCTATAGAAAGATGGATGTCCTTGTCAATATGGGGTGCTGTGTGTACATTAATGAGGAAAAAAAATTAACTTAAATGATTTTAGCAAATGGCTGCAATATAACAAAGAGTGAAAAATTTAAGGGGGTCTGAATACTTTCCGTACCCACTGTATATCTTTAATTGGTCGAATAAATATTTTGAAAATGAATATTTTGTCAAAATTTTTATATTTATTCCAGAACATTCCTCTGCCTCCCCATAAACATCTATTTTAACGACTTAAAAAAATGTCCACTAAATTCATTTGGAATAACAGATGTTCCAGACTCTGTCTGACACTTCTATATTTGCCATATGATAGATGAGATCTACAGTGTCCTAATTTTCATTGGTATTATTGGGCTGTGCAACTTAGAACAATTATGTTTTATTTTTTATCTCAGGACTGCCCGTCTTGGGTGGATATGGAATCAGCTCCATTAATTCTGGCCTGCCTTTAAATTTGTGTTTATATTCATCAGAATTGAAAGATCTTAAAAAAATGTTTCCAATCCTATAGTTATAAATATGATTGCCGTATGGTTTGATGTGAAAAAATATTTAGGTGCCTTCTACCATTTATCTTGTTTTAGTCCCATTTGGGGCAATTAAAAACAAACCAGCACTGTAAAAAATGACCGTGAATTTAACGGTAAAAGATTGTAAAAATGCTACAGTAAAAACCTGTTAAATGGTTAACGGTAAATTCCCCTACTATATATGGTGAAAAACTGTATTGGACATTACATGTATTGGACATTAATTTTACGGTAG
>NW_015662000.1:693062-702202 GCF_001515625.1 Sinocyclocheilus rhinocerous | reverse complement strand
GTGGAATTAACAGGCATTAAGATTGGACAGATAGAACATAAAATTGCGTTATTCGCTGATGATGTCATTCTTTTCCTAAAGCATCTTGATACATCAATACCTGCTTTATTAGATCTTATCAGTACATTTGGAAAAATTTCTGGATACAAAATTAACAATTCTAAAAGTTATATTCTATATCTAAATGAGATTGACAGACAGCAACCTAGTAACTGTGTTGCAACCTTCAATATAGTTGACCGTTTTACATACTTGGGTATAAAAATTGTACCAAAACTAGGAGATGTTGTGCAAGTAAATTATGATCCACTTCTTGAAAGTGTTAGTAGCTCTATAGAAAGATGGATGTCCTTACCCATATCTTTAATTGGTCGAATAACTATTTTGAAAATTAATATTTTGCCAAAATGTTTATATTTATTCCAGAACATTCCTCTGCCTCCCCCTAAACATATATTTCAACGACTTGTTCAACGACAAAAATGTTCACTAAATTCATTTGGAATAACAGATGTTCCAGACTCTGTCTGACACTTCTATATTTGCCATATGATAGATGAGATCTACAGTGTCCTAATTTTCATTGGTATTATTGGGCTGTGCAACTTAGAACAATTATGTTTTATTTTTTTTTATCTCAGAACTGCCCGTCTTGCGTGGATATGGAATCGGCTGCCATTAATTCTGGCCTGCCTTTAAATTTGTGTTTATATTCATCAGAATTGAAAGATCTTAAAAAAAAAAATGTTTCCAATCATGTTTCCAAAGTTATAAATATGATTGCTGTATGGTTTGATGTGAAAAAATATTTAGGTGCCTTCTACCCTTTATCTTCTTTTAGTCCCATTTGGGGCAATGAAAAATTTAAACCAGGCAGATTAGACGCAGGTTTCAAGATTTGGGCTGACAAGGGCATTCGAAAGATAGCAGATCTATATGTTAACAATACTCTTATGTCATTTGAGGAAATAGTTAATACATACAATATTCCTACAAAACATTTCTTTAATTATTTACAAATAAGAAATTGTATCCTCAAATCACAAAATAATTCCCTCGATATGCCATCTATTTTGTAAAAAGAAGTGACAAGAAATTGTTTTAGTAAAGGTTTAATTTCTTCATTATATAATATGCTGGTGTCAGGATCAAAGGACTCTTCAAATCACTAACAATGAGCACACGACTGAAACTGCTACAATATAAGTGGTTGATGAGGATTTACATAACTCCAGTTGTATTGCATAAATATAATGAAAATATCCCAGACACTAGCTGCGTTTACATGGACCCTACTAATCCGATCGTAATAGGACTAGAAGCATAATCAGAATAAAAAAAGTCACATGTAAACACATCAATCGGATTGAATTGGACAGATCCGACCAAAATTTTGATCGGATTGTAAGGGGTGGTTTATTCCTTTTGTAATCCGAGTGAGAGGACATGTAAACCTCTAAAACAGAATGAATTAATTCAGATGGAAGCAAAAAGTGTCCATGTAAACGTACCTACTTGCTTAAGATGCAGTGACTTTAAAGGAACGCTATACCACTGTATATGGGAGTGAAAGATGTGAAAGAAATGATAGAAAAGATCCTTGATGTTAACACACCACTGTCACCTTTAATCTTTTTATTTCATTTTATATCCTAAGGAGATCAAGTTAAAAAAGACGGAGTATATATTTGTAAATATATGTATGTAATATATGCGAAACGGCTTATTTCTTTCAATTGGAAAAGTATATATGCACCAAATATAGGACAATGGCGGAAAAAAATTGTAAAAAATGTGTTAATGGAAAAGATAACTCGTATATTAAGAGATAAATACAAAATTTTTGATGGAGTTTGGGGACCTTTCAAATTGTTTTTAAAATGTGGTGGAGTTGGAAATGTGTTGATAGACTAAAAAAAAGAGGTGATATTGTATATTAATGTAAAATACTGAGAAGCCCTTTTTTATTATTATTATTTTGTGTGTGTGTGTTACATGGAAATTTATTTGTACACGTGTATTGTTAAAATGCAATAAAAAGAAATATAAAAAAAAAGAAAAAGAGCTGAATTTAAGCAAGTGACCCAGAGATCAACCTAAACCCTGTCTGAAAGAATATTAGATTTTATCTGCCTTTCTTATATCAACAACAACAAGACTCAAATATTCTGCATTATAAAAAGCTTTCCATATTACTATAGCTCCCTGCTACTGTCAAACACAAAGGGCTCAATTTAATAAAAGATTGCTGATATTGGAATATTACATCAGGGCAGCGGAACAGAACAGTCGAGTGGCTCACCGACCCTGGGTCTGTGTCGGGTGTTGTCACAAGAGCCCATACAATATGACATACTCCCAGGCAGAAGATTAGTCTCCATAGTTAATCACCACCATCTTTTGATCTCATTGCGCTCTGCTGAGAAAACACTGTGTTGTTTCTTCTTCCAGTGTTCCTCGAAGTTTGCCTGTAACTCCAGCAAGGAGGCCCCTGCCGTACTTTGACACATTAATGATTAGTCTGAATTTTCCAGACGTGACCTCTGCTTCAATCCCTCCATCACGGCTTGATAGCAGAAAGCAAGGGAAAATGCTTCTCTTCTGACTCCCAAACCTCCCTCATAACACACAGAAACACACACACACACAGGAGACGCCACCCACGGCACAAACGGCTCGGAAAGACTCGCCGCTCCACATTGCAGCAGCAGCCAGTCAGACGACAGCCTTATCACACACACACGCCAAGCTTACGGCTTCTGGCTTCCATCCAGCCCTGTCACAACAGACTCACTCAAATGTCACACAAAGGAAGTCGACACGAGACTTGAATCTGGCAGCTCAATTTGGGAACATGCTAATTCATTTCTGAAGTGAAGTTGGCATGTTTGAAAGTCTCACCTTGCTGAAACGGACTGGTTGAGGAGGGAGCTGTGGATGACGTCGCTGTGGTGACCACAGGGCCGTGGGGTTTGCCCGGCACGGACTTGCGGCCCCTGGAGCCAGAGTTCGAGCTGGTGCTGTGACTGCTGGACTTCTTGCTTTTGCCATCCGAGCTCTTGCCATCAGAGAGGCTGCCATCCTTGGAGCTGGAACTGGAGTGAGACGGAACTTCCTGGAAGTTGGCATTGGTGAAACGACCTCCGCTGTCGTCCAATCGCTTCTGAGTACAGGAGATTGAGGAGACACTTCCACCACTGCTGCTGTTGTAGCTCTGTGGCCAAAAAGTGAAAGGCACACATGGACAAAAATGCTTAGAGTGCTTTTTGTAAAATAATGTAATGACAAAAAAGTAAAAAGAAATTAAATGAATATATTTTTTAAAAATACAATAAAATTAATAGAAATTATAAATAATTTTTTTTTTTAATTCTCATGCATTTATCATAGTCTAACTCACCTTCTCAGAGGTCACCATCAGTGCTGGCACCAGGGAAGGTGACAGTTCCAAAGATTTTTTGTGCTTTGGTTTGTGGCGATCTCTTTCTTTATGTTTCTGTGATGAAACGACACAAACAAAAACATTAATGAAGATGGTTCCGCAAATGCTTTTAAGCCAGTACAGCTTGGGAAGGACTTTAGCCTAGTGTCATTTCTGAAACAAAGAGGCAGAAAGATGAGAAACTCAAAAAGGTGAAACAATGAAAGTTTCATTCTGAACGAGTCAATCATTTGCATGCATTCAAACCCAGCAAGGATAGTCACTTGTGCTGTCCATGAAGATCTTCATGTAAAGAAAAAGAAAGGGTTTTCCTGTAGATGGGTAAGGTTTCACATTGCAGGCCTGACCAGAGTCTACAGCTGCTTAATTTACACCCCAGTCTAGTGCCGCGCTCCACACAGTTCTATTTGCGCCCTAGAAACGGGAGCGTGAACAAATTTACACCTCGCGCTCCAATAGAACACCTCCAACCTCTACGTTTCTGTTCTTAAGAGTGCGGCTGTAAAAATATGCAGTGATCCTGAACCATTCGTAAAGAATATTTACACATTCTCCACTGGAGCGATATACAAACGTCTATCTTTTTTTAGCCACTTCCTGTCATCTTCCAGCCATTGTCTCAGTTAGAATTGACAATTATTCTGAACATGATAACGGTTTATGCTACTTCTCAGTGCAAGTGGCAGTGACAATTCCAGAGGCCCTCAGGCTCAAGTTATTCAATGAAAATGAAAATGAGCTTCCGCTTCCTCTACACCATTTGCAATTTTCCTGCATATACTATTTTAAATGTCATTTTCTGAGAATGGGAAAATCATACACATTTGAAATGAAGGTTTTGAATAAGCACCCTGGCAATTTTTTTAAGTGGGTGGAAAAGATTGTATTTGTATAGAATATTCAATGCTATTGGTTTTCATCTGCAACCTACAGATCCAGATTTCACTGTTTTTGTTATGCTCAGCTCTAAATCACAAAATGTTATTTTAAAAATCACAAAACAGTTTATATGCAGCAAAATGACAAGTATATTAATGGTGACAAAATCATTAAAATTATAACAGCATTTACTGAAATTATAAAGCTTTGTAATGCCACATTTGCTCCCCAAGAAAAGTGCTAATTTTAAATGGATGCCAAGACAAGAATCCAAGTCTTAATTAACATTGTTCCTAAAGGTGTTGACAGGGCAGGCGTTATTGTGAGAAAAAAAAAATCATGTCACTACTTGGCTGCGTTTATGAATGGAAAAAAGAAAAATACACAACATAACATTCATCTTATTTCCATCAAATAAATAAATTTAAAGTCTAGATATGCAGACCCTTACGTAATGACAAAACGCAGGTATGAACTGCTGTTTACTGGTCTAATTAAAATTCTGACATAAACATCTTGCAAGAGTTTGACATAAGACGACAGACAGCTATCTTAATTATACAAAGATGAATAGTTCAGGCAGAGGTGAGTGCAAAAGAGAGAGAACAAAAAGCCAAGACATTTATCATAATTCATCAATGCCTTCAGCAGATTAGTGAATGTAGCAAATCTCTTTCAGGATGAACAGAGAAATTACTCCTGAGGCTTCGGGCTAAGTATTAAAATTCAACTACGGAAATGAATAAATATAATAAATCTTAAAATAAAATAAAAAAAGTTTAAATACAAAAGAAGAAAACTAACCATCCAGAAAACAAAGCAAAAAACCCAAACAGATCAGAATTTAAGATATGTGAGGCAGGAGGAGGAGGAAGAGATTGAAAACATCATTTTATTCCCACATGCCGCTCTCGACCGCCTCTCAGAACACATCTGAACTAGCTGCAAATTGAGAAGCTTTTAGCCTCTATTGTTGTTTGGCCCTGGGGTTTGGAATTAGCTAGGTATACATCTGAGCCCCCCGACCTTTGACCTGGGAATGTGGAGTAGGGGGGATGGGCCCCCTTTGCTAATGCAAATCAGGCATCGTAACAATAGCCATGGCGGAGCACAGAGCACTCCACAACACCATCTTCAAGAATACGGCTCCAACCCGAATCATTGTTTATGTCAACCCCTCTCAATGCAGAATAAGGCGAAGAAGTTAAATATCAGAATAATTCTGGGAGAAACGGCTTTAAATGGCATCTCATATTTAATCTTTCGCTGACCTAGATTACACAGGCTGCACAGTCGGTCTTTGAGCAGCTTAAAAGAGCACCATCCACTCCATTTTGGTATGCATTTCCAATGCAAACTCATTCAAACCAATTCAAATAATTAGTGAATTTGTGTCAAATAACCAACAGCCTCGATGAATGACCTCCACTCCCCGCTGTAAGTGCTCAACTGACTATTGAGAGCTTTCAGATTCACATTTAAATACATGAATGGAATACAATTCCTTAAATGGAGTCTAATACTTTACATTACTTTAAAATGTGATTCATAATGACTGAAATGGTTTTAGCCTAATTGTTTTGTTATACAAACAAAAAAAATGCATGTGTGATTCCACACTTTACAATTGATTCGTGACTTAATATATAAGCTGGTAAGCTTGCAGAATAGCAAAAAAAAATTATCACGTTTCAAAAGAATTTACATTTTTTTACATTTTAAGGGGATTTAAAAAAAGACATAAAATGTCATAAAATTCCCTTTATTTAAAATAAAAAATATCACTAGAAATTAATAATAAATAATAATAATTAAGCAGAATTATTAAATGATGAGTATATTAAATAAATAGTAAATATATGAACATAAATAAACGTAAATTCTTCCAACAAACGTCAAAAATGGAAAAATGCGACGACACATTTAAAGAAACGTTTAATCAACATTGAGAGCCATTTTAATGACCTGGTTCGTATAGAACAAATCAGGCAAGCTATTGCTGATTAAGATGGCTGCACAGAGGCTGAGTGTTTGAAATATGTGGGATCTGCTAGGGACAGGCAGAAATTTATCAGTGACGATGGATAGATGTGACGAGCTCCTCCGCACATTTCACACTATGAGGTCTGCTGGATTAGTATTTCAGATACCACCGTTATTACAGCAAGAAGAGAAAAATAGAGGCAGAGGCACAATCAAACATGTTTTCCACGCAGTACAGATCATCTTCTGCTGGTACGTACACATTTACTGATATGAGGTCATGTTACAGGGCCTATGCTTAATTGAATTAGATGGGAAGGCGAACAGGGCTAATAATGCTACATGTTTCATTCGGTATGGCTGCGTATAGAAAATTAGTGGAACAAATTACTATACTACCTATCAATACTGATTAAACGTACTCTGTGGAACTAATGGCCATGACGGATGCTTTTCTATGAATACAGCACTCTTTATGTTGATCATTTGTGGCAGCACCAAAATACTAATCACTTTGAGTGATAAAAGGCACTCTTCTCCCTCCCGTGGCTTTAAAAGCTTTGTGGGATATGAAAAGTGTGCGTGTGAGGGGCGGCACAGGGTGACGGTGGCTCGTGTGATTTAAACGAAACTAATCACAGCGGTGCATATTTCGGACAAACAAGAGTTTTGGCTTTGTGCGTTTACCTCATAGTCTGAAGTCGTGAGGAGGGGGGCATCAATCACACATGGCAGGAAGTGAGGTAGATCTGGAGGCTGCCTTACCTTCTTTTCCTTGTCATGGTGCTTTTTCAAAGAGTGAGTGGAAGAATCACTTAAGTTTTGAGCCCTACTACCACAGCCTTTGCTCCTTCTCTAAAAGGTGAAAGAGGAACTTCGAGTTACCATTTAAAGTCTGTCCAATTCTTTTTTTTCCTATTTCCTACTTCTGTCTTTTTTTTTTTTTAGCAACACTGAAAATAGCCCTTACTGAGACAAAGGAAACAGATAGAAGACAATAACGGAAGGAAAGAAGGAAAAAGACATTTTCATGATGACCAATCAGGATATTTTTGTATTTTGAGAAGCTACTCTGTCAAAAAGCAACTTGCATGAGAATATTTGTCGGCAGGTTTGTTTATTGTATCAGTATGGCAGCATCCAAGGGCTATTTTACTTACAGGAATATAGTTTGGGAAAGCCAAAGTTTAATTTCTCTATTAAAAAAAATACAAATCAACAATATTTTCTTACCAACAGAAACAGCTGATATATATAAAAATGCGCATTCAAACTGACATTTAAACTGACCAACTTCACATATATTCTCACAACACAATTTTAATTCTTCCTAATATTTTTCTCTATTTATTTTTAAAAAATCTTAGTAAAATATGCCTCATTTCTTTTGAAGTCAACGGTATCTAATGCTCCTATTGTCAACAAATGCCACATAAAAACCTCAGGTCACAGAATGGTCTTTGTTTACCAGCAGCCCACTGAAACAAAGGCCTACATGGAAAAGTCAGGGGTTAGTAGCCAGCTATTGAACTATTAATCCAAGAGACTGTGCTGATGCTGTCAGTCCATTGACATGGTGACAGGGAGACATGGTACATCCTGCAGAAACATCATGCTGTCATGTACAATAGTGCAATCACCACAATGGATGACAACAAACAAAACGAGCAATGTGCTGTCATTTTATTCTGACAAAACAACAAAATGGGAGATGGCAAAAAATATTTCTTTAAACATATATTTATATATCTTAATTATATTTATATAAAGGAACACTACCGTTTAAAAGCTTGTAGCCATTTTAAGCTTTTTAAAAATGTTTTTATGAAGCCTCTTTATATGATCAAAAATGCAGTAAAACATTAAAATTGTGAAGTATTATTTACTTCTGTAATGGCAAAGCTGAATTTTCTTTAGTGTCACATGATCCTTCAGAAATCATCCTAATATGCTGATTTGGTGCTCAAGAAACATTTTTGCACCGATTAATATTTTAGTCCAAACTGATATTGTTTCAGCATTCTTTGATGAACAGTAATAAAACAGCATTTATTTGAAACCGAAATCTTTTGTAACATAAAATGTCTTCACTGTCAATTGAAATGCACCCAATTCTGAAAGTATCCATTTTTCAACTTTTGAAAGGTAGTGTACATGTATAAGTTTTTAAATCATGATGATATAAATATATATTTATATATAAGCCAACAAAGATGCTAAAAAGCCCAAATAAAACCATGAAAAAAAACCGGTAAAATATGAATGAATACATAAAATCACAACAGTAACACAAGAAAAAAAGACATGAAATACTCTGACTCCAGCATCTATCACCAGAAACCAGAGTAGTCATAAATGCCTGAATGAAGTAAAACGGTGTATACATAAATAAACATCACTATCGCTCCATCCACAACTCATTACAATCCCCTATGAGAACATCACAAAGAGGCTGGCCCTGCCTCCAGCCCCTTACTCAGAAGACCTGTAGAGGACTAGTAGTATCTGAGAAGCCTTTGTTGAGTGGGAGGATAGACACACACACACATACACAGCACAAATCTGAGAAGCAGCAGGGGGCTGTGGCTCTAAAGCTCAGTGTAGCTCTAGGGCTGGAGTGAGTAAAACCCCTTGCCACGCACGCACGCGCACGCATACAAGCACACAAACGCCCAAGCCCACGAGTACACCGAGGACCGAGCGAAGCTGGACAGAAAACCACAGGCCGTTATGCTGTCACTGAGAGCTGCCACTGGGCAGTCCGTGTATCTCTCTGAAACCTTAGCCCTCTTTTTCTGAGAGGGGTATTAAGACAGAGTGAAGGGGGAAATGCAGG
>NW_015662000.1:684456-692797 GCF_001515625.1 Sinocyclocheilus rhinocerous | reverse complement strand
GGGGGGGGGGTGATGGGAAGGAGAGGAAAGGAGAACCACAGACAAAGGTCCAGTGAGTTGCTGTTGATTGTCAACGAGATTAAGGGGTTAAAGGGTTTGAGGGAGATCGAGGTGGGGGCGGCAGGGGCCACTGGGGGCTTATGCCACAGCTCAGCTTTCAGCAGCTGTAATTGGACCAGGAGTGCGAGACATTCGAGAAATGAGAGATATTCCAGATGAGGGAGTGTCTTTTTCTGCGTTCACGTGCGATTCTGGATGTGCAAGAACAGCTTGAACGATGATGACATGGTCACAATGAAGCGCTCGACATGATTCATGTACTGGCCAATGTAAAAAATCAGTAGCTTGAGTGCTTCGGAAATGCACTAGAGACATGAAGTATACCTCAATATATGAAGCACAGCACTAATGGCAAAAGACACAAACCATGACCATCAAATACTAACTCACTTTTAAAACACGTAACTTATGGGAAAAACAACACATACTCTCCTGTTCTGAGGAGTCTGGGATCTGTAAGATTTTTTTTTACGTTTTTGAAAGAACCAGGCTGCATTTATTTAATCCAAACACAGTAAAAACAGTAACAGTGAAATGTTATTACAATTTCATATAATTGCTTTCTATTTTAAAATGATTTATTCTTGTGACGCAAACCTGAATTTATAGAAGCCAGTACTCAGTATTCAATGTATCGTGATCTTTCAGAAATCTTTCTTACCTGTTGATTTGGTTCTCAAAAAACATTTATTATTGTTAATTACAGTTGAAAAAAGTTTCAATTTGAAACTCAAAAAAAGTTGAAAGTTGAAATTCAAGTTTTCAAAAAAAGTATTAATGCTTAATATTTTCATGGAATCTGTAATGTTTTTTGTTTTTTTCAGGATTCTTTGAGGAATAGAAAGAATAGAACAGAAAAAAAATTGCATTTATTTGAAATGCAAAATGCCTTTACTGTCACTTCTGATTAATTTAATGCACCCTTGCTAAATAAAAGCATTAAACAAAATAATTTTTTTTTTTTTTAAATCATACCGATCCCAATCTTTTTGAACACTAGTGCATCTACCTGCACATCATCTTGAAAACCACTTAAAGATACCATACAGATTTCCTGTATGGCAATTTTCATTTATATTCAGCCTGGACGTCATTAATGCCTTAATTTCAAATGACAGAATTTCTCCAATATCATCGACCAAAAGCATAAACTGTGGGATCCACAACAGCGGTGCTTTGTGCCAGGGTGATACAGATAGTACAGTAAAGTTTAGAAAAAACAGATACTTACCAGTTTGCTGTAATGGTACTTGCAGTATCCACAGTATTTCACATTATCAGCATCTGAGCCCTGTTCTTCACACAATAACCCAGCAAACTGAGCGCTATATTCAAAAACAGAGAAAAAGCAACTTTAAAAAGACTATAGATTACAATTACAGTAATTTTAAACTATTTTTATACAATTAAAGGGGTCTCAAATCAATTGAAGTCTGAAGTCTGTTGTATTTAACATTTCTATTCCTATCCATTTAACAGATGGCATAATTAAGGACATTAACATGCTCATGAGGACGTATAGCTGGAATATTAAGGCTCTGCAACTCACCATGTGACATGAAAGGCCTGTCGGCAGCCATGTTTGTTGCATGTCATGCAGGCTCCAGTAGCAGCTTTGCTCTCACGGCCCTGTTCCTCACAGATGTAGCATGTCTAGATAGAAAAAAAACAGTCACTGAAGTGATTCTTCACATACAGAAAGCAGTTATTATGGTATATAATGCATTGTTGCACGGCCCACAGCTTGTTTAGCGTGAAGGCTCTACCAATTTAACAAGTCTCTCAGAAGCCGCCCTTCCCAGCGCCTCGATTATTAGGCAAGTGATAACCATGCCATTTTAAATTGGCTCACAGTGAGGACTCAATTACCAACAGAGCTGAATCTATTTTATCCCAGATTTTAAACCCACTATTTCAAGCATGAGATTAAACTTGGCTCCTTAGTCCTGCGAGTCATCAGACACAGTACTGAATCCAAATCATATAACACTAACTGATTGTATTTTACTTATCTACTGCATTGAAGGGCATCCATAGAAAACAAAACATAATTAGGTTTTCAAATAAAAAAATGAAAGAATGGTGTCATGATGGCATAACCCATTAGTACTTGATTGAACATTGTTTTCTTTACCCTCACGGTTGAGCGAAAAAGTTTTAAGCTAACATCTAAACATTTGGACTTTGCAATTAGTCTTGAGTTACAGTGATGCACAGCCAGTATTATTATAAACCTATACCTGCAAGTATTTAATAAACGAATTAATATTCACTCATGACTTTTAATACTTTTTCAGGCTTGGAAATGACAACTTAAAAAAAAAAACATTCTCTGATATTTGATGAATAAGAATATCCAATGACAAATAAATATGGTTGGTTCTTTTCATTTCGGACCGTGAGTGTAAATTCCCATAACATGGATCTCAGTTTTCATTCATTCAGCTTTGGTGCAGAATTAATAGCAACATTCTATATTTATCTAAGATTGATAAATGTAGCACTTGGTCCCTTAAGAAAACACATTCACAGTATAGACCTAAACTCCTTACATGCATACCGTTTACATTGCTGAGCTGATTTATGAGGCTCTTATGTCGAGCCTTTGTTTTCCCATTGATATCCAGACTATCAGCATGTGTGTTTCAGTGGTTAGAGAACTTACCTTATTATAACGTTCATGAGGGACAGACTGAAGCACGATGGGCTCCATGGTAGATACGTTGGCGAACTCCACTTCTGGGATGTAAAGAGCACAAACCACATGGGCCCAACCTAAACAAGACACATGACAAATGATCAGTAGATGTTAAATGAAGTGGCTAAGGTTGAATTATTTTTTTTTCTATGCAAACCTGCTGTAAAGATGGAACTGGGTTTAACAGTATAAAAAAAGTATGTATACATTTTTTTTTTTTTTTTACAAATTACTTAAATATAACTTTGTAGTTTTTCAATTTAAAAAAATAAAATAACATTAAATTAGTAATAAAATTATTTAATTATTTTTGTTGTTGTTCTTACTTATTTTTAATAATATGATTTTCTATTAAAATCAAGATGTTAAAAAGATGGATAATGCCAAATAGGAGGCTCTTATATTCAACACATTTTCTGTCTTTTAAATTTATTCGAGACCATGGTCATTTGTTTGCTCATAGTCGTGCCTATGGGGCACGCCTGGCTTCCTCCACAGTGTGAAAAACACTTATTAAAGCATGTGGGCTGAGTGTGACCGCAAAGACGAAGCACCCAGGACTGGAAGAGGCAGAGTCATATTCTCTCCTGCCTAGCGTCTAGACCAAGTGTTGAACCATAGGGTGTCATCACAAGCACAATACATAAATATTATACCATAATTTCAGGCTACTTCTAAACCTTTTCTCCCACATCAGCTGTCTTTTAACCACAAAACCCCCAAACTGTGAGGATTTAGATTTAATAACCATATTCTGCAATATGTTTGTTAGAGGTGAGCAGATGCTACTGATATCAAGTTGAAATGAACCTAAAAGAAGTGAACAAATTAGTTTTTGTTTATCCAGCTTAAGGGCAAAATAACAGGCCTAAACTTAAAGGTGAACCCATGAACTGTCTTTGACCCCAGCCTAAAGGGACAGGGAGGTGGGTTTTGTTGTTTTGAAGTCCCTCCAAGAATCCAGCAGAAGCCTATAAAACCAGGCAATAAAACCCAAGCACACCCCAAAGAACTTCTAAACCCCTCAGAGACAGAAGGGTGGCAAACGTAAAAAGAGAATGATTTGCCAAAGATGTCTTTAGCGGAGCATAAAGTACTCAAATAATCTTTTTCTTCAAATTCTAGTTAGACAGAATAACTTTAAACTTTTGGACTAAAGCAACAATAAAAAAAAAAAACCCTGAAAGGTTACACCAGGGAGGCAAAAACTGGTCTGAAGGCTCCACGTGAAGGATGCGTTTTTCAGTTTTTATTTTCCTTACATGTGTTTCAACACATGCTGTTAGGCCAGGTATATTCCCTGCTCAAGTGTTTTCATTTGAGATTATTCTTGTGTTTGCATAACTTAACAGAAGCAACACATGTCAAAACCTCTCCATGTGCTGGTCTGGTCACTGCTGCCGAGTTTCACTCCTCAGTTGGCCGAAATGTATAGATATCTTAAAAGCAAATCACGAACACCTACATCTCACTACTGGGATCATTGCTGGTCCAAACAAATACTTCCTACAATTTATGTTTCAGAAATCTTCACTCCTACTCACAAATAATGGCAAATCATGGAATGTTTTTGACGAAGAATTTCAAAAGCCTTTTCAAATTCAGGCCAAAAAAAAAAGGAGATTACATGGTCTGAAACAGCTAAACTGTAAGCCTGGGGCAATGATGTTTCCCTCATGGCCATTAAACAGCTCACCACCCCTAAAGATGGGGCATGGTCCCGCAGCTGTGTCCCATGCCATGTTTACAGTCTCTGAGCTGCCCTTGCCGTGAACCCGGAGCATGAAGAAGAGGAGACTCCTCTCAGCCCCACAATGACCCCGCCCACCCATAAAAACAAGGTGAGAGAGATAAACACGCACACTTCCTAACCCCCTTTGCTCAACTGCTTAAAAAAAAAAAAGGCAGATAAAATCTACAAATTATGTGCCAAAAATTACATAAAACTTTTGGCTTGTTCAAAAGGAGTTTAGATGCATTTTAGAAAAAGAAACATTAAAAAATACATCTGAACTCTGCATTTATTCATTGCAATATTTTCCTGAAATCCAAATTAATTTACGTTTAGGTGAGACATATGAAGATATTTTTTACCAATTAACAGCTTATTGAAGAGATACAGTAATAAACCCTTTTGACAGCAACATTTCAGTGATAATTAAAACTGCCAGAGGATAGCAGTGAAATACTGCATACAAGAGAAAATCAATTCACTTCATTTTTTTTTTTTTTTTCTATGACTTTCATTAGAGGCGTAAAAACAGAAAGGTGTCATCCTCATCAGAGCATATGTTCTTCTCAAGAGCTTCCATCATTTTATCACCTCACAATAAAAACTGGGCTGACTTACCCCATTTGAAAACAATGACAATTTACTTATTGTGGAGGTAATACAAATTTAACCCAACAAATGTTTTTTTCTTCAAAGATTTTATTAAATAATTGGTCTATTAAACACACTCAATCATCAAAAAATTTAAGCAAAATATAAAGCATTACAAAACTGTGCACAGCGCCATATGTGTTACCAATGGCTGCCATCATGTCTAACATCATTTACGCTACAGGCCTACATTTAGCAAATGAGTGACTGCAGTCTATTCTCGTCAACAACATTTAGAGTAGGCCTAATGCTAGAGATGTTTTTCCTCAGCAAGTGCAAAATAAAAACAGACAGTCTTACCTCCATTATCTGTTCGTTTCAGTGCTCCGTCTTTGTGGGGACACAGCTCGCACCTCTGTGAAAAGAAGAGAAATACATGAATCCACAATCCATCCAACCATCTGTGGGCCAGACACAAGCTCTGAGGGCTTTCAGGAACTCTACTTTTGACATGGACATCAAACTAAAGCAGAGTTTAAGGGTTAGACATCATTTTTTCCTCTTTAAACTAGAGAACAGAGGATCTTGGCAAAACTGATCAATGAAACGGTAGACAAGAGCCTTTGATAGTTGACTGGAGCTGGAAAACATCCCTGAAGAGCTGCTTCTATATTCAAGGATAAAATAGGATCTGTTCTGCTATAGGAGAAAAACAGGTTTAGACAAAAAAAATTTGAAACAAATGACAGGACAAGAAAATAAATCCCTGTGAATATAAGATGAATGATGGAATAAAGACAGCTACTACCCGTTTTGAACAACAAAAACAATAGATGTGGTTGAAAGTGTCCTAAAGGAATGGGCACTGACACATGGTCTATTACACATGCATAAATACTATGACAATTCACTCATCTGTAAAACCTTGAACAGGGTTAGATATTTGGGCATAACATTGTGCTTGGAACCATGCCGTTACTTGCCACATACCACTATGTTCAAAGTTTTTAAGCTTCTGCTCAGTCTGCTGTCCTCCTCCTCTTTGTTACAAGTGGTGGACAGTCCTCCTCCTTCAGAGGTCTGCCAGCTCGGCTTTCTCCCCCTCCACCCTTTAATCTTTGGGAATGAAGTGGCAGAGCAGGGCACAAATGGGTAAAAATGGGCTCATTTTTAGTAAGTGGAGGAATGAGGACAAATGCAGAAATTTGGTTTCATAATTATGCTTTGGGAAAAGGCTTAGTTTTAAAAGTGCTCCAGTAAGCTATGGTTTTCACAAATCTTGGTTAGAAGTGGCAAAAAGGCCACAAAAATATTACACGTGACAAACTTGAGGATAAAAATAGGGAAGTCCTGTTTCTTTTCAGAATGAGAGCAAATGGCATTGAAAATGTTTCTAACCTCATAAAAGGCGTTATGTGAGATGCCTTGTTTTGGCACGAATCCAGATATTTCAACAAAAATGGCCACATAATGGGTTGTGTAACAAGTTTCCCCTTCTTGTGACCCACTATTCTTTTGCTCTAAACTGCCACTTAGGTTTCATGGCTACCTGACAGCTCACGCAAGTCACATGCACAGCCATCAAATCGCAGAGCTCTCAAAGGAAACTGCTGTAACTGCCAACACAACTTTGCCTATCCTAATCATTCATGTTTCCTTTACCCCAACCACCATCCTCTATTAATTAAATACAAGAATGGCATTTATTTTAAGCTACAGCATGTTTTAAGAAACAAGGGCATTATGTAGGACACTAACATTGACTACAACACATTATAAACATGTAGCAAAAGATTCAAACAAATAAAGGTGTTTCCTCAAATATGGCAGTTTTAAAAAAAAATTTTTTTCATTGTGCTACAAGGATGTTGAATTTAAACATGGTCTTATTTACTGTATACTAGGGATGGGCCGATTACCGGTTTCAAGGTATACCGCGATTTGAAAATTTCACGGTTTCAAAACCACTAATATTTTCTGTTATACCGTTCCTGCGGTATGCGCTGTTTTTCATGTCTCCTCAAAGACTAAAAGTGAAGGAATCCCTCATGACCCCTCCCCCTCCTGTTGTTGCGAGCAGTCAGTCACGTGTGTGCATGACGGCCGAGAGCTTCCCCTGGAACTTACGCGATCGGCAACCGGCCGTTTTTTGTCTTATTGCAGCTCGTCTCTGTTCTAGACTTGCACAAACTGCGTTGCAATGCAATCATTGTCCAAAATGTCATTTATGTGAAAATATGAAGTCTGTAAATGGCCGTTAACACAGGCCAGAGACGCTGAAGACGGACGCACAGAGAAAAATACTGTAGCAGACAGATCACTCACTATTCATGATGCACGAACTATTGGAAGAAAATCCTCAATATTGATTTGGGGGTTTATATGAATGTGTTTCTGAGGGGAACTGACTGTCTTCAGAAAAGTTAACATGGTATTTTCTTTTCATCTCATCTCTGTATAGTTAATATTAAATTATTACAAACACTCGATGGTGGTTTAAAGTGAGTTTTGAGTAAAAGCGGAATATAAATCTTATTTATTGTCTTATGCATGATGCTACAGTTTGCATGAATGGTCACATAACACGCGCTTTCGGTCGTGTAACGTTAGTATCAGAGCTGTAGGCTCTGGTTAGTATGAACGGACATCTGCATATGATCGGAGCTCCACGCAGCTCCCGCGCTACTCTATACTGGTGTATTACAGTACCACGAGAGCTAAAGAGAGCAGACTGCTCCGTGTGCTTTCGAATCGCTCTCGCGGATGATCGATCTGCGCCGCGCCTCTAGTCGAACACACCGGCTAGTGCTGCAGGCTTATTGGCTCACTGACGCTGATGAGATTAACCCCTTAGGTATCGAAATTTGGTACCGAACGACGAGACGTTTTTCGATACTCGATGGTATCGAGGCAATTCGGTCGGTGCCTAAAAAGTATCGAACTCGATACCCAGCCCTAGTCAGAACATTCTGTTTTGCTACAAATTGGGTTATTATTAAATCAAATTGTGTAAATGAAAGTATATAAATAAATGATATGAAATTATATAAATTATATCTATATTATGTAACTAAAATTAAAGGGGTCATATGATGTTGCTAAAAAGAATATTATTTTGTGTATTTGGTGTAATGAAATGTGTTTATAAACATATGCCCCGCCTTTCTGAAACGCGTCGATTTTTACAAAGCTCATCGGTCTGAAAAGCGAGGTGTGCTGTGATTGGCCAGCTATCCAGTGCATTGTGATTGGCCGAATAC
>NW_015662000.1:663983-683340 GCF_001515625.1 Sinocyclocheilus rhinocerous | reverse complement strand
GTAGATATGTGGGGGCGTGTTAGAACCAGCCGTTTTAGGTAGGCGTGGTTGACTCTTAACTTTTATAAAGAATATCTCTTTGGATTTGAGACTTTAGTCTTTGCAAATTTACAGATCTTCTTTATGCACCAAGAGCTTGTAACACTTCAAAGAGAAAGGAAAAATTTAAATCGCATCATATGACCCCTTTAAATAACTGTAATTACAGATTTAGGTTAAATAAATACGTCAGTCTTTATTTTTCTTCTTTTTTTCCTTTTTCTCATCAAAAGCTGCAAGACAGCCCACAATTCAGCAAACATTTCAGAAACAAATCAAAGAAAAAATAAACAAATACTGCTGTTCCAAATATTCTGTATGTTGCTTAAAAATAAAATATATTGTGTTTTATTTCTTTTTTACCCAGACATTTAAAAATAACACGTTTTATACCGTGAAACCGTGATATTTTTGCTTAAGGTTAACATACCATCAAAATCTCATACCGGCCCATGCCTACTGTATACTATTATTTCTGATATTTTTCTACTTATATTTATCGTGTAAAAACATTTTTAAAAAGCACAATATGTATTGGCATATATATTACATAATAGTTATTTTCATGTAATCACTATGTTACCACATGATACAAATTGCTCCACAAATAGCCAAAACAGATGAATAATGGATAAAAAAAGACATATGACCTCTGAAGCTAGACAGTGGACAGACTTGCGCCTGAGCCATAAAGAAGCTTTTTGTACAATTCTGATATTTTCAGCTTATAATGTTTCAAACCTCTTATCATTCAGACAAGTCAAAAAAGTTCAGTGTAATAGCCCACTATTAAGTTGGATAACATCTGTTGTTATACATACAGGCCTAAGAGTCCTGCCAAGTCATATTGTTTTTATATACATGGCATTCATACAAACCAGGTGTTTGTTCAGTAAACATTAGTATATATGTGATATAAGGTTAAGCACTTCAGCCCACAGACGTTATGAATTGTTCTGAATGCTTATATGGTTTTTATAAACATCTCAAGCGCAAAAGTCTAAAAACTTTAAGCATTGTAAAAGATCACACAGACAAACTGCAGTCTCACAACAAGGACAACCTGCTTCATAATTACATGATACAAATACACACATGAACACATAAAAATACTGATATGAATCCAAGTTATCAGTACAAGACCATGAAATTAAATATTGTGAAAATACATGATTGCAACAGCCCTTGACCAGATATACACTTTATGAATGATGTTAAATGTTAAAAAAGGTGACAATGTAAGAAGTACCATTGATAATTTGTTTGCAGTAAACAAGTGACGCATTCAACACTATCCCAGAGTGCAATAGTGTCATTGTGCATAGTGAAGATTAGAGTGACTGACTGTATGGAACTGGCTAGTTCATTTGCTTCTAGAGGTCTTAATAAATATCCTAAAATTGCATACAAACTAAATACTGATGAAATGTTAAGAATATACTTATTTATAATTGTCCACATTTTGAATAGTCCATATGTAAATGATAAATAGTATGTGATGTCTTCACCATTTCATGTGCCTGATGCATCATTAAGGGGATAGTTAACCAAAAATAAAAATTAAGTCATCAAAGAGAGAAATCTAAAGAAATGTCCCACTCGTGCTCACCCATATAGAATAGTGGCCAGCATAAAGCTTTTTAAAAAAGATGCAGAAGTAGGCATATTACAGAATGCACCCACACTTCCTAACACTATCGCATATTCCAAGTGTTCTGGGGGTATACAATAAAGTTTGGTAAAAAACAAACTGAAATTTTATGTTTTACAGTCTCAGCCATACACAAAATCCAACAGCCAAAGTCAGGATTTTTGATGAAGAATCCATTAAATTTTAGTTTGTTTTCACCACACTTTGTTGGGCGATATATTGCGTCACCAAAAATTATTGAGGTCATGTACATATATTGCGCGATAAGTCGATATATTGATTATTGCGACAGGCCTAGTTGTAGATCCCTAGAACACTTGGAATATATGGCATGTGTTGTTTGCGATTATTCTGTGATACTTTTGCATCTTTTTCTAAAAAAATACTTGCCGCTATTCCCTGCCATTATATGGGCAAGCGGGATATTTCTTTAAATTTCTCCCTTTGTGGTCTGAAAAAGAAAGAAGGGAATACTGCATTACAACAACACAAGTGGGAGTAAAAAATAACTTAATTAGATTTTTTTGGAAAAACTATCCCTTTAACAGTAGAGCAACAGCTCATTGACAAAACTTCAAAAGAAAAGATTAAGTTTGTCCATGCACACCCTGACCTTAAATGCATTGTATTTTCATAAAGATAAAACTGTCTGATCACAGGGAATTTCACTGAATGTCTAAATGTCCTTTGCCTGGCCTTCAACCATGTTTATTATAATATGTCCCTCATGCTGGCTACCAAAGCTTTTGAAGTGAAATCTGTAAGACCAGTTCAAAGTATCAATTATAAATAATATCATCTGTCAAACGGAAACTGCAAACAAATCCACAATATACAAAAAGAGGAAGGAGATCTGGACTTCAGCAAAACAGATAGTCTGAAAGATTTATATAAAGATGAGGAAACTCACCACCCTGGCAGCACGTTCCTGTGATTCACATTTCCTGCAGAACCAGGGGCCTGTGGGGACTTGGACAATTCCATAGCAGGCTGAAACAACAGGAATGAAGGAGAGATCAGTTAAAAAGACTTGCTTCCAACTACTGTAAATCTGGCAGCTTGACTATCTTGTCCTGTCAAGTTTCAAGATTAACATGTGAGAGTGTTAAAAATGATATTTTAAGCAATGTGTGAGATGTAATCCTACTGCAACAACATCAGAGTATGAATTTAACACCCACCATGAGCCAAATGTGGGTAATTTTTGCACAGTTGTGGGTAACTCATGTGGCATGTGACTTCTTGTAACACATCTCAAACTGACATATGACAGGAAATGCTGTTGCCTAGATGCAAAGACACGTACTTGGGGAAAAAAAAAAACACGTGTGATTGTATCTTGGTGAACAGACAAAACAAAATGTAGCATAAGCATTTTGCAGAACAAAAGCATGTGGGAAGTTTCCATGTTTTCTTGTGTCACCGGTTCCACAGAATTTGGTCTTATACATGAACATTGAGGTTGACTTATAATGGGTATTTTGCCATTTTGGGGTCAACCTGAACTAAGTTCTAAACAGACAACAGTGTGAATGAAAAGTTAAGTGGACCAAAAACAGTCAGGTTCACTATCAAGGCCAGGGAAGACTGCAAAGAGAATCTTTTTTGGTCCACTTACAAAGGTCTTTGCGTGTTTGTTCAATTTTACATATTTAAAAAAATATTTTATATATTTGAACTGGAAAAATAAAATGGCTGGTGAAACACTAATCATTAATCATTTATATTTGGTGGAGAGAAAATCATAATCATCAAAATCATAACCTGAATAAAATACTTCAGATACATGCAAGAATTCTAATCTTTGCTTTATAGTTATTTTTGAGCAAACGTAAATAAACGTTATGGTTCCACTTATCAGAAATGATCAATGACAGGCTACAAACTCACAATAGTCAGCCAATACAAAAACATTACAAAAAATCTCTTTATCAGAAGCTTGTCTAAACACTAACATCTGTCTGCAAGTCTATAGGTGACAACTTGATCCATTTGTACTGGATCATCTTCAGTGAACTAACAAAATAGATGCTGACACCAGTTCTAGCATATTAAGCATCTGATCTGACCATATCGGCTTAAACAATGTTAAACAAGAAGTAAATATTAAAAGACATCCAACTATTTCCATGGCATGAATGACAAAACATTTCTTAAAAGAAATTATCAACAGGATCTCAATGTAGAAAAAGCACTCTTCAATGACAGGTTTTAATAATGACAGGTCAGATTTCTACTTTACATCTAAAACAAAATAAGTTAACTTAGCATTTGTTTGCTCAATTTTTCACTTGTCTGCACCCATTGAGTTTCCTACAAGGACAACTTTCTTCGAACCAATGTACTTATGTATGTGAATATGTAATTTGAAGCGTCATTCAACCTAAAATAACACAAGACAAACAACTACACGCGGAGAAAACAGTTAAGATCCTGTTAAGAGTCCCGGAATTAGTTGACAACTTTGCTGACTAGCCATAAATGAGTGTTATCAGCCTAGCTGTAATGACCTACAGAGCTTTTCTGAGTGTGACTCATCTCTGTTTCCATAGCTGTGACTGACACGTTGTTGGTCCTGAAACTGTGGAGATAATGAACAGCCATGAGCGACATGCTGTTACAGCCGAGTAGCGCTGGTGCTAACACATAACATTAGCACTCCGACGGGACTTCGGCAAACCGTTGCTTCACAGCAACCGACACACCTTAAAAACACCACAAATTAACCGTCCAAATATTTTACATTTCTCAAATGTCATCCCAATAACGCAAATACGCTCCAGCGGTTAAACTTAGGTCATACTGACTGTTCGGTTGAGCTAAGCTAAGCTAGGCTAGGTTATGCTAAGCTAATTCTCAAACCACAACAGAAGGGAACTTACCAAAACACCAGCCTCGAATAACCCGTCCCTCAAAAAAAATAACAGTGTAGAGATGTCGAGACGCTTATATTTACCTTGGTGGACGGCGACGTTACAGCCGTGACCGTCGCAGTAGACTAGGGGGTTTTCGGCCCAGCCTCTCTCATCCGAGCAGACGCAGCAGCCTCCGATCATCTCCTTCATATTACTCGCCGAGTCGTCGTCTTCCTCTGCCAGATACAGCTCACTGGATACCATCTACCATGGGCAGCGCACAAAGACCAACAAAAAGGCGGTCGGGCGTTTGTCTCACGAATCCCTATCTCCCCTGAAAGCCGTATTTTATGTCCCATTTCGATGAAAAGCCATATTTCAGTTGCGTTGTTGTTGAAGGCGGTATTTTTTTGGGCTCAAAGCACAAACCCCGTACTGAAGGCTCTCGGGATTGTGGAGGCGCGTGTGCGCGCATGCGTGGAAAAGCCGAACGGGGGAGGCAGCGGACTAGAAGAGGCCTCGCGGGGCTGTTTGATCCACGCGGCGAACGCCATTGAATTTTACCGCGAGCAGGGGACGAGCTACAGTGCACTGCACTTCTACCGCAAAGTATGATCTTCTGGGAGTTCTGTTTTTACACTGAAACGATGTTACTTTACAGACTCATTAAGCAGGTTCTGTTCACATTTGTTATTAAGGTCAAAATTATCCTCAGAAGGTTACCCCGAAACTTAAACTGTATATATCATATTTATTTAAACATTATTTAAGATAAAGGCAAATGATGCATACAGTGGAGTTTTGCCCTCAGAATTAATTAGTGTGCTCGTTTAAGCTCATTCTCATTTTTTCTCAGAATAACAGATCTATAGGGAATCCCTGAGAATTGTGAAGCAGTATGCATATCCCATTTTAAGGTTTCATCCGTTTAGATACTGTACTAAGATATTTACATAGTAGCCTATTGGCTATGTGCTGGATACAAATCTCACGGAATAATAATAATAATAATAATAATAATGCCACACGGTAGGCTATAGGCTATGACCGGTTTGCGTGTTGTTGGGCATATAAACTGCCTGTCATTTTTTTTTTCAGGCAAATTTTAGAGGTTATTGTCAACATTAACCAAAAAACTAACAATCGTTTAGGTAGCTTTCAGTTTTATTTAAAGCTTTTATTAACGTCAACGGCTGCTTACTTGGCCTATGACAACTGGGCCCATGAAAACAAAGGTGCTGATTAACGTGAAAAATGTATCATTCTTATTTTATTGCTCTGCTTTACATCTTAACTTGCCAAATTTGTGAACGTGCAAATAAACTATTTTAAAACCAAATCTGAACCGATGGTTTTGGCATAGACCTTGACCCAACCGATTTCCATGGCCCCATTACACAACACGAACCTGTAATAGGCTCCAGCAGTACGAAACTTCGTCTTCTTATATGTTGTGGAAATTAAGGGGAGGCGCTCATATATGAATATTCCTAGATTGTTTGTTTGTTTTTATTTTAATGTTGACACTTATCGTCCCATTTAACGTCGTCCCCTTTGTGACTTGAATAATAAGTAGGCAACACAACATTCATTTAGGATATTTTATTTTGATAGGACACTATTTTATGAGCCTTAATTCAAGAAAGGCAGCTCGCTGGCATTGGGCGTTTTTGGATCAGGTCAGTCTAAAATGACCATGATCTGGCTGTGAAGTCATAACATTTTGAAATGTGTTTGGTGCACTATCAGCTGTTAGGGTTGGTTAAGCCACTTCCGCAGTTGCTATGGCTCACAACCCTTGGCGTTGAATGATAACCGTCAGAGATATTTCGACCTGTCATGATGTCCATCAGAATTCTCTCGCTTGGTGAGTAGCCCACCTGTCATTCAAAACAAGCTGCCCCTGCAGTAAAATATTAATGCAAGAACCTTCCCAGTTAGGCTACATAAATTATTTAACTTTACACACGGAGCATAACGTTCAATGTTTAATAATACGACATTTTATTAATTTATACGAAATTTTCCTATATGAAATGAAATGTTCTAATAGTCTATAGAATGAGTCCTTTTGGGGGTTTCCCTGCTTTAGCCTCTTTTCACGGTAGAGTTTGGGGTCGTGTATGAGGCTTGTCGGACTCGGAGCAATTTATTGGGGGGGGGGTAATGTTGGAATCATTTACAACATCAAGTTCAGCTAATTGAGTTGACACATACGCTGCAATAAACAATTTATTTTCGTTGATATTTTGATAGCGTTAGTTTTGTCGTATACCAATATCTGGTTCTGTAAAATCGGCATAAGCAAAGAGAAAATTATCATTTGGACACACAAGATTTATTAGCTGATATTAGACAAAGTTCTTAATACTATGCTATACTATTTGAATGTAGACCTATGTTTTTTTTATCAGATTAACGTTGCTTCAAAAAAAAAAAAAGTTTACAAAGCCTTGACATATAACTAATTTTATTATTATTTTTGAATTTAAATAAGCTGTCTCCTATAGTTTACTGATGTGTAGGCCAGTAGGTTTCAAGACCCAATAACGCTCTTCAGGGTTATTTACATCCACAAAAGACTAATATCGTATCCTCCTGAATTAAATCTAACAACTTGTTACCCTAAAACTGGTAATGCCTCCATTCCTTATCCTGTGTCTAATGAATACTGCATCTACAGAAAGTCAGTAACCTCATAGCTTATATCTAAACAGTCTGATGAAAATATTTAATATAATATTACGTGCATTTTTAAATAACCTATATTTAAGAATAGGCGGTGTTGGCTTTTTTCACATGAAGGGGCATATGCTAATAGTTTTAGGATTAAATCATCTTTCCTAACTATAAGGTCTGTAACGAATGTCAAACAGAGAGGGTGCAATGGACGACGTGTTTTTCCCTGTCAAAGGCAGGGATGCTCCGGATGCAGGATCGAAGTAATAGTTTGCCTATAGCACGAGCTCTCTTTTGCGCAAAGACTTGTGGGTAATTCAGGGGCAGGCACATACACATGCAGATATGACACTGCAGGGTGAAAGGTTATTTCAGCCCACCCCCAACCAGCTCACTCTGTAAATTCAAGTTGCATGTACCAACTCATACGTTCTGAAAGAAGAATGTGTTTGAGATGGGAAGGAACTATTCATACTGTTGGCATAAATAATTCACTATATTTAATGCTTGTTTCAGAAATGTAAATGGAGATTAGTTTCGAGTTGAACAGGGATTGTTTAGCGAGTCGTGTTTAAAGTGTGCCTCATGATTTTCATAGACACGATAGAAACTTTGGACTTACAGTCATGAAATAGTTCTGTGTGCACGTGTGTACAAGAAAGTTTATGCCCATTGATGTTTAGAATGTATGCGTCCCACGAGATGTTCGCACCGTGTTATTGAACGTCGTTCAACATTTACTACATCATCTTGAAAGCAGATTTTCGACTTCTATAATTTAGTGGAGCAGTGTTTTGCTTGTGCTAGAACTTCAACGGCATATATGGATCTCTTTGCTTTTGTATGCCAATTTATCGTGCATGCAAAGAAAACATTTTACTAAAATGTCAACTAAACAGTTGGCTTAATGTGTCATTAAAGAAATTAGACAAAAACTTATTCGAAATCGCTGAAACACTTGAGCTGCCCCGTATAAAATTATTAGACAACTTAAATGCAAAGGAAATGTGTTCTTTGTTCTTCTATTGTTAGCTAAAGCGCGACGAACAAACGTCCTCTTACCTCACTCTCTCTAATGTGAGAAGCTTCTTCATCAAACTTTGAGCTCGCGATCCTTTACGAAAAGTATGCGCACATTTACTTAATTTAACTGAATGATAAATGGGTTGCATGAGCTTTTTTTATTTGTCACCGGACGTCTTTGCCATGCTGTGTGAGACTCCGCGCACGTTGTAGTGAGGTAGCCCACGCGGACCCCCACTTGGCGAGTCCGTCACGTTTGAGGGTCCAGGGCCCATCCTGATTTCATTGCAATAAATAAGTCCAACTCTCAACTGTCTCAAAATAGAAGTGACCAAGTCATAAAGATTTAATTCTTCTCTTAATTATAAATAAATCACGCATATGAAAACAACAAGAGTTTTAAAATGTTGATTTATTCACATATAAATGGTTAGAAATCATATCACTGACTTGCAGCGTATGCATGCACTTCCTACTGGTGATCAAAATGAAACTGCGTTTGTGATTGTTGTCAGATTAACTCAGCTTTGTTAATATAGGATGTGTGTTTTGTTTTAATTAATTTATTTGCATCCCATATATTATAATATATCCTGTGCGTAGTGTAAATTTATAAATAAATATAGGCTATTTAAAGACGACTCCCCAGACTGAGGAAATAGGCTAATCATTTCCAGTAAACTGCATTGGAAGTAGCCTAATAATATGATCAATGATTAATCTGAGTTATCCTGATTTTACAAAAGTGATCAACTTTCAAATAAATCTTAAAACGGGACAACAAAACATTTCTGAAGGCAAAAGCCCTCAACTCTTCACCCACGACGATGCACACTGGGTCGAAGATCAATCATTATCACTCATGTCACAATTGAGGGCTATTCAAGCTGTGAGGTTTCAGAATCAAAGGACCAGGACCTGCGTGTTGTCTTTCAAATGATGTGTGCCCCTTGGATAAAAGTTATAGAGAGTTCAGCGTAGGTTGGAATAAAATTGACTATTAACAGTGCAAGACGGCAGAACGTTCAAATACCAGTGTATATGCGGAAAATCAAAACTATCAAATGGCATACACTAACACGTGGAACAGCTCATTAATGCAGGTCCAATAACATTAGAATAATTTTCCCATCGTTAAATAGCCTACATTTGTTTACTGCATGTCGGAACAACTACCTAGCCGCTCTCTGAGCGGAAATAAACTCTACAAGTGAGAGAATAATTATAGAGCAGCTGCAGCATAAATGAAACGCTTATGAAAGAGTTAACAATTGTATCTTCTTTGTATGCACATTTGTTGCATTTATATGTATTTATATATTACGCTGACAATATTTATTTGACATTTTATTTTAAAAACGTAAAAGTGTTGTTTAAATATTTGCAGACATTCAGGCCTATAAACATTATGTTTGTCCGTTTGTTTGACAAAGCAGTTGCAGCAGGAGCCACAGTAACAGGGAGCTGCACTAAGACTCAACGCTGAAGGTTTAACAGGAGACCGAGTGCTCTTAATCAACAGTACGACGACTCACTTCTAGGAAAGGTAGCCTGCAGTAGCCTATAGAGTGACATACACTCCCTTGAAAATCTTTATGAACTAGAGTCTATTTATGTTACCGCCCCTTGCGAATGAGTGAGGTGGGATCGTGTACATTCTGTCAAATACCGATGCTGAATTTGGTACTAAATGAGCTGTGGTGATTAACACGAAGCACTTCCACCACATAGCCTATATAGCTGTCTGTGCAAGCCATAATCAGGTAAACGCGGATGCAATATAGCATAATATAACAATTCATTATCAAGAGCAATACTTGACAATGACGGCATAGAGGGTTTAATTGATCTAAACTATTTTATGTCATAAAATTATTTCAACCAATATATCAATAATCAATTAATATTAAGTAATATAATGACGAATAGACAACCTGAACTAGCACTTCCAACAAAAACGTGTATGCTATAAATCGCATAATGCACAGTAAAGCTCAAACCCATAATATGGCGCTGGCTTGGTCGTCCCGGCTGGTTTTCTTTTTTTATAATAGGCAAGATGTGAAGGGTGGTAGTAGGGTCAGGTCATTTGCATTCAAATGTTGGAATGATTGAAATTGCACAATTTAATGAATAATCTATTTATCTTTATTGTAGCCTACCATATAACATTTGCAGCAAAACATCGATCGCCTTTTGAGTTTTAAGAACCACCTGAAAAGCAAGGCCTTATAAGTCCGCCCGGTTATACACTGCATGAAAAACATAACATACATCTACAGAATCACTTCGTATTCCACAATGAACACAATGGAAACTTCGAATACTGTATCAGGAGTGCTTAGTGTTTCACAGTATGCTTGTAAGTTTTTACTAAGAGTCTCGTAAAATATTGTACATGCATTTAAGATTAGCAGAAGGATTTTCTGTCAAATTATGTATGCCTGAAAAACGGTATTGTAGTTCAAATGACTTTTTTCTGTTCATTCTCTTTCCTCACCATTGTAAAACGGCATATGTCTGTACACTGACACAAACGGGGGAGGGGGGAGTCTTTGCTTGTGAAGACCCGTTATTTTCTCTTTCACGTTAGTAGGAAGTGGGGTGGAGGCCTGCCTGATCTGTGAAAAAAATGGACCGCAAAAAGTATGAATAATAGCCTGTCTTTCTAACTCACACACACTTATACAGACCTAGTGTAAAACTGAACAATTACGAGGGTATTAGAACATGCTGATTAACATGTACAAAATCTTTTTTTTTCTTCTTCTTTTTTTGTACACACTCTTGCATTCTTAGCTCCTTCTACAATTCGTATATCTTGATCGACAGTTCTTGTTTCAGGATTTGAATAAATGTATTAACTCGCAACTTGAAAAAAAAAGCTCTGAAGATTTCTCAAAGCATGGCAATTCTTTTTATTCTGCACATGCTGTTACCGTAAAGAGCGTATACACAGATACCACACGCACACAAAATGACAAAAAGCATTAACTGCATTTAATTTATATTGTGATTCATGTTGATTACATATGCAAAGCAATATCAAAGAAATAAAAACACTATACGCACAATGGTTTATGACTCTTTTTTTTTTCTTCTGAATTCAAACGAGTTTTGGGATTGGTAAAATGCAAACATCGATATTTTCATTCGGCTTTTAACTTGCCACTGTTAACAATGTTTGCTTCAAATTCCAAGTTTTCTCTCTGTTTGAGTTAAAATGCTTATCTCCCTGAAATAGATGCATTAAATTTTGCAGAGTGTATAAAGATAGCTATTTAAAATGATAAAACGCATTTAAATTAAACATAACGACAATGTTTAATTTATAGAATAAATGATATAAAAAGCTGCACATCATATATATGCTGCCCAACATACCCATCTGTCAGCATTAATAATTTTTCACAACCACAACACAAAGTTGTAACAATACTTCGACAAAATGACTAATATTAATTTCTAAGCATGAATTTATCACTAGCGAATTATTTGCTCTAAGAGAGGTGGGATTACAACAGTATGGTAATCAGCTAGGGGGATGGGGGTGGCCATGGGTGGAATATCCATTTTTATTGCATCACCTGTCAGTAACGTCCAATCAGCGTCGGCTTTGGGGGCATTAATTGATGAAGGTGTCTCCGGCCTTGCTCAGTTCCCACTGTCATTTTATTTGTGACTAAACCAGCAACGGGAATAGCAGCTGCATTTTGGGCTCTATTTCTCTCTCTCTCTCTCTCCCTCCCTCTCTCTCTTGCTCTCTCTGCCGCTCACTCCCTCTCTTTTTCCCTTATACTCTCCTCGCTTTTTATCCTTCTCACTGGCAGTGCTGTTCACCTTCCTCTTTTCCTCATGGCCAAATGGGAAGGGAGCTGAGGGAGCGCAGGTATACAGGAGCTCAGACAGGCAGCAGCCAGCCTGTCGGCAACATCACACACATTCCATCGATCATGCAGTACTCAGGTCAATGGACTGATTGTTTTAATTCAAACAGGCCATTTCATTTTTATTTTTCTATTTAAAACTTTTTGTTCATCACGCAGTGTGGACATGTCAAAGCCCATGCTGGACCGGTCAGCAGAATGCCTTGAAATAAAGAAGCAGCAGTAAAGCTAAGGACATCCGTCGCTCTAAATGTTGGAATTAATGCAATGAAGAAAATGGGGGACTTGGAATCCGGTTTTGAGGAAATGCAGGGTGTAAAGCTTGGCTATTTGGTTATCAAAGGCAAACAAATGTTTGCCCTTTCTCAAGTCTTCACCGACCTCTTGAAAAATATTCCGCGGACTACTGTACACAAACGAATGGACCATTTAAACGTGAAGAAGCATCACTGTGATTTGGAGGAACTGCGAAAGCTCAAAGCAATAAATTCTATAGCTTTCCATGCAGCTAAATGCACTCTGATTTCAAGAGAGGACGTTGAGGCACTGTATTTTTCATGTAAAACTGAGCGCGTATTGAAATCAAACAAAAGAAGGGAAAAGACAAAAAATTCCTCAGAAAAAATGTGCGACGGCAAAAATCGCACCTCTACCAGAAGTGACTTTTGGAGAGAGAAAGTTTGGTTGAGTTTGCATGGCGTTCCTCAGACTTTCTCATTCAAAAATAAAGCTGTTCGACAGGACCCTGTCCCTCGAACTCACTCAAATCTACCTCAAATTTACAGTAAATCCTTCGGCCGTGACTTTCAACCGGTCACGAAGTCGGCATCTACACCCTTTAAAAACTATGAAACAGATCAAATACCTGACAACTGTGTGGCTTTTAATCAGAAACATACGCTTTTTCGGCACGTTGTGAATCGGCAACCGCTGCTCTATCAGTCCGCCATTGCAGCGCAGGCAAAGCACCAAGGCAACGCAGACCTACTTTACAAAAGGAAGAGGAAGCGCGAGAGCAGCGCGAGGCAGTTTTGGTCGAGGAGCAGACGAAGCCATCCGGTTTTGTTCGTCCCAAAGTGCTGTAAACCAAAAGTTCCCAACGGATCTTTAAGCCAGTTTCACCACCTCGAGCATGGATTATACGTCGATCCTCGGCACACTGGACATTTTCAGGAAAGCTGCAGCAGCGACACGGAATCTAGCTCCATCTCAGAACGGGTGAACAACGATTCGGATTTCGGGTCGAGTTTCTCTACCACCAGCAACTCCGGGACTTCGGAGGAGGAGGACGACTCTCTGTCGGATTCTTCAGATGTCAGCAGCGATGAAGAGAGCTCCTCTCAGTCTGATTCGAGCTCTGTGTCCAGTCAAGTTTCAGTGCAGAGTATTCGTTTCAGGCGTGCGAGGTTCTCAAGTCTCAACACAAAAGCACCTCTGCTCTTACAGCCAACTTTTCACTACAGGCCTAATGTGCAGAACAACACCACTAACCAAGGAGTAACGACTACTTTGGATTGCGAACGAACTGGCAAAACTCAAAAATCGGACTACACATCGTCCAGGGACGCACACAAGGATGGTGATGCCGCAAAAGTGCAGAAGTTCTGCCCGGTGCGGACCCGTTTCCCAGATTTAAGACAAAACGAAGGCTCTGAAGCACCATCACGCCTTGAATTTCCAAACGATCCAAAGACAACAGACTCTGTAGCTAACAGAATTAAAGAGACTGGGCTTACACCTAATGCAAATGGAAACAAGGCGTTCCCCCAACAAAGAATACCGGGTTCTGCAAACAAATGCTCCCAAGCCTTGATCTCCCACTGTGTTCCGGACAAAGAAATACGGGTTTGTAAGTCTTCTGACAGCAATCTTTCATTAGCAGCAAATTCCAAGAGGGAAGCGAAAACTTCCCTGAAACTGCCTTCACCTCTAAAACCTATCAAAACAGAGACCGAGGAGCCCGTTAGTACCTCATGCTTTAACAATGAGGGCAACAGGGCAGTAAAAACGCCACAATTTTTACTCAACAACGTGAAGATTAAAGTCGAGGACACCTTTGACGAATATGAATATGCAAATCAGCCTCTGGAATATCAATGTAAGGATCACAACGCTGATGGTCAGCACATCAGTAACGATTTAAAGGAAACTGACCCCTGCAAAGCCTCAGAGAGCTCTGTTCAAAAACACCCTGCCTGTAACGAGGAATCAAGAAGCACTTTAAACACCCCTTGTTCCGAGGAAGGGGAGTCCAAGAATGGTGCAAGGGTCAGGAAAAACTACAGGGCGATGCTTTTGGGTACAAAAACCGAAAGTGTGAGGACATCCGCGAAATCATTTGCAAAAGTTGACCGGAGCCCCCGTTTTGCAGGAAAATTCGCTAGCAGTGAGGGATCGAATGAAGACTGTGCGGGCGCGAGCAAACGCAAACGAGCGAGCGCCAATGTAGCATCTCTGAAAAAGCCCTTCAGATTCATGGCGAATTTTCCCTCTCCGCCGTCTCTCGTTATTGGCAGCGATGGAGATTTGAGTCCCGCTTACTCTTTTAACTCTTTAAGAAGTAACCAACTGCCTCATCGTTCTCACCCAGTGTGGAGATGGCAGCTCGGTCATTCAGTTGTTCCTCCCCCTCCAAGCCAGAAATTCAGGAAAGCCTCGGTTATCCCGTAAACTGTTGTTTTGAGCTCGGGGGAAATGTCTTAAAACTGTGACAAGCACTGATTCCCGTTAGTTGTTTTGTTTTCATTGTTGTGTTGTTTTCAATGCATACGTTTCTGGTCTGTTGTTATGTAGCACACACCATCCTCATATAGCACAGGCTGGTCTGGGACTCGGGAATTATGCGGAGGTATTTATAATAAGCTGGTCTAGTAAAAAAACAAAAAAAAAAACAACAACAGTTGTTTTCAAAATGACATTATTGACATCGTGGAGCTGTTTTTGACCTGATGGACTACTCTCACGGAGCAAATGTTGGCTCATTTTGCAGGCAGGGACAGGGTTAACCATCTCTCAAAAGGATCGCGTTATAGTGATTGTCAGGTATGTGTCAACTAAAATGGTGATTTTGTTTTTAAAACAACTAACTTTGTCGGTATATTTTGGGCCAATGTTTTGTATTTTCCCTTGATGATTCATCCACATACTGTATTTTTGAATTACTGTAGGCCGTTGATCCATACCTTTCTTATTTATTCATTTTATGGGTGCTCCCCAATTGTTGGCGCTTGGCTGTGTTCACTCACACGCAGCGCACCATAACTCTCACGGTAGGCCCAACACAATGGCCCTCTAACTGACAATCAAGAGCTGTTTGATTTGCACGATGTAATAGAGGGAAAAACACCAAATCAAACTCCTTCTTTAGCACATTCATAGCTTAAGGTATAGAACAGCTAAAGCACAAATTTACCATGCATTGCACTTTGCTAATGCCCATTAAGGTGAATTAGTGACGTGTGTTTTTATTTTTCGATTTTCTTACGCAAAAGAGCCATCGCAAGTTAACCCAAAAAAAAAAAAACTTTTTAAAATCAGTAATTATTAATGTGGTGCTATTTCCAATATGCTCGTTTGCTTTTGAGAGGAGGTTTTGCTAGTCGTTCTTATTGTAAATGTTGCCGATTTAAACGGAGCGACCTACAGACATACAGACAACTGCAAACAACAGTGTTTTTTACATACGTGACGAAATCAAAGAAAAAAAAAGACCTCGGTGCTTAGTGGAATATACACACATTCTGGTCAGGGTATATACTTAGTAAATGTTTATTTCTCTTTGACTCAAGTAGCCTTGTCCTTTTCGTATGGTGTTTTGATAGTATTTTCTTTTGCTAGGCCTATTTTCCAAGGATATGGATTACATTGGCACTCGAAAACGTAACCTTAAAAACATGCAAGTGTTAACTTGGTGTTCCAATAGAGTACCCTGCCCCATATAAATGCCTTGTGATGAATGTACTGTGACGTACCATATTTGTTTACTTCAGCAAAAGCAGAATGCCTCCAAAACGGGCCTTTTAAAGCAAATTGTATCTGTGATTGGATCAGCCAATGAGCTAAATTCATACTTTTTTGAGTATGTTGCCAAGGGACGAAAATATTCAACTGCATTCTAATTTCCTAAACAAAACATAAATACAAAGCCTGCGAGTTATCACTAAATGGGCATAGACTATGCAGATTTGGCTAAAGCGAGGCTACCGGGTTCACGTCATTCTGAGAAAACACGTAATAGACTTTAAAGGGGTATTTAACGTATTAAGGCATAGGCCCATTACGTGTACTGTTTTGATTAACGTGTACAAGTGGGGATATTAAGTGAAACATGCATCGCTTTGTGAATGTTCCAGTATGCGATATAGTGTGACACTCTGACAGGTGAATGATTAAAATATAGTAGTTCTATATTTTTGTAACGCGACTATTTAATGTCTGCTCTCTCTCGAGCGTATAAAAGGAACTTTTTGTTCCGTTCTGTGTCAAAGTGCACTGCGGACGGACAGAATAGCTATGTCGTCCCAACTTCAGAGGAATGAATTCAAACTAGCCAAATTAAACAGAATGTAGCGCACACATCACAACCCCATTAAGTTAAAGAAATTCATGATCTCCACAATGAACAGAAATGGAAAAATGGGCGGTGACTCACTGTAAACATGGTAGGTTAGGAATTATCTGGTCAAGGTGGACTTTGTTTTTTTGTTTTTTTTATCTTTCTGCTTTTGCTACAATACTTGAGGTCAGATTTTGACATTAGTTTTTTCTTAAATTGAAGTTCACTGGTTGTTTATAAAAATGCATATTTATTTTTGTGATTTTCCTGGTTTTTGTATACCCTTGTTGTGTAGGATAAATGCACTCGAAATGAAAACTTGAAAACGTGAGGTGGATTTTGAAGCACTTTCTTTTTCTTTTTATGGTGAAACTGTTCATTAAATACATCTGAGTGTGATGTGAGATGATCTTTCATTTTTAACTCTTAACTCATTAATATTCATTGTTATTATAACCGTTGTTTGGCCCTTTTTTAGGTAACATGCGGTCCCAGCAAATGTAAGATCAAACTTTAAGATAAGTTGTTTATTGTAAAGAAAAGTGTTAGTGTGGGGGAGGGGTTTAGAAACCGATGGTCTCGTGCCCTGCTATACACACTATGGACTCAAGCACACTACTCAGAAGCCTATAACCACACATGAGCGCGTTTAGGGTAGCTATACAGGCTACTCTAATCAGAGAAAGGAAACAGGAAAAGCAAGGACGTCTAGAAACAGCACATTTCAAATGAGGAGGTCTACAACAGACATGATCTGTTTACACTACCATGTTTCCATATCATAGTTTTTAATAACTGTCTAATCCGCGTGTGAGACTGAGACGAGGCAGCACAATGTCTCTGGTATAGTTTTTAGATATCTTTAAGATATTACGACCAGTTAGGCTCAAGATAAGCTTCTTCGTCTGACTTCCTTTCTCAAAGGAGGGTAAGATCGAAAGCAGAGAAGCAGGAGGAAGAAGAGCTTTCGGAAAAGGTATAAAAATGACACCGTAACGGCGCGCAATTAGCCAGAACTTAAATGCATGGCAGATAGAATTCCTCGTGAACGGTACGTCCTGAGATATAGGGGACAAATTAAATTGTTAACTGGGTAATTTGTGCATAAGAAAAACAAGTGCTAGACTTGTCGCAGTAGCCACTTGTTTGTAGACCTTGGTAAATGTGGGGAGAGTGGGGGTTGAAAGAGTAGGTGTCCTTCTAAATTACATGTAAATTTTATATGAATTATATACTATTAAATTCACCCGATTTAACCTTTGCACCATTAACTACATTTAATTGTATGACAGTGGTTCATAGCGTTAACATTTCAAATATAGCCTACATCATATTTTTTTTATACCAGTGCGTGTAAAATCGTGGTCTTCGGAATTTTGGGCCAAAAAGACAACGTAAGACAAATCTCCAAAAATAAAAAAATAAAATTATGTTATAACAACTGCAAATTAATAATAGAGCTACAATAATAAAATATAAGAAAATATTGTCTGATATTGTTTAAGCTTTAATATGTAGGCCTACACAGAGAAGCTGTTTCGCCCACAAGCAAAAAGGAATCAGCCCTCGCTAAAAGAGTTGAAGGCGATAAATCTGTCACACAATGGAAATACACACAGTAGCGGTACAGCAGGACTAAATCTTAGTAATCTTGTGAAATGTATAGTAGCCTATCTTATAAATGCAAGTGCTCGTGGGTAATAATAATGATGATTAAAAATAATTATTGAATTAACTGAGAAAATCGCTTGGCCAAAGCATTTATACACAAACACTAAGTACGCCTATTGAAACAAGGTCAGACGACTGAATCAATATGTTTTGTGTATATTGTCTACAGGTAGGCCTATTAAATCAGACAGCCGCTGCATGTTCTGCTTTAACCAAACCGAACCCATTGCGAACTGAGTCGGTGTGAAAACGGCCTTTTTAAAAAAGAGCAGTTTAAGGCAGGCCACATCCTAGAAATTAGAAATGGTGATTAACAAATTATATCAAGTCGAACACACGGCACAGCGAGACGGAGCTTGCACAACGAAACAGACCGGTTAATTTCGAGGCCTGACTTTGCCGAATGGACTCGAGGCTTCTTCATTCACAGAACTCAACAGGCCACCATTAGGCTGTTCAGTAGGAAAAGATTTTCAGTCTCCTAACAAGTTTCTGCTCGACCTGTCGTTCTCCACTCTGGAAAAGAACTAACCTAGAAATTAGCCCTAAGATGTTTTTAAGTGTAAATGTGGTGTATTGATAGGCTAGTTTTTGCATTGAATCTTGTAAATTATTAATCTTGAGTGACTGACCGACGAATTTAATTGACAATAGAGAGTAAATGTGTTTTTATAAAAAGTAGGCTAGCTACACCATTCCGAATTGCCAATGCAACCATAAAAATAATCCTAATAATCCACACAGGGGTCAATAGTAATCTTAATAAATGAAACAGGCCTAGGTTTGCATAAATAGTCTATATGTTATTAAACACTTAACACTTATTAAACACGGTAAACTATCCCATTTACTGACTGATAAGAACCGTTCGCCTCATATTTAGACACGTGGTTCAACCAACAGGATAAGCGGCCTCATGGAAGCTTCTTTTGTAATGGGATCAGGCCATGAGAGGAAAATAATGCTGTTACGTGACCAGCAAAAAAAAAAAAAAACT
>NW_015662000.1:662957-663869 GCF_001515625.1 Sinocyclocheilus rhinocerous | reverse complement strand
TATATATATATACATATATATATATATATATATATATATATACATACATGGGCCATTAACAGCATCTAGTTTAGTTAAGGGGAAAACGGGAGAGTTGGGTCTAAACAATGCCATTGGCTATCTGCATCACTTTTACTGTGATTGACCGAGGTCCTCGTCGGCCTCGTGGTAAGAAATTCCTCCGTTATCTGCATAAACCGAACGCGTATCCTGAAAGGACCTACCCCCAATCTCCAAATAAGAAGATGCCGTTTCACTGTTTCAGACAATGACAGCAAAATATACATCGTAAGAGACGATGTTTAATTAAGCAAATAGAGTAGGCCTATTGCTCTGCTGGTCTTTATTCATCAATCGCTATTCTCATAATTCACCTTATAGCCCACTTTATGGTTACCCAGCAAATGTGCAATTTTATTTTCAACAGCGTCCCTGGTTATTAACATCTACTGAATGCGATTATTAGAAACAATCCAAATAGATTTTCTCTGCTTCTCCATTAACAATTTTTTTTTAAGTGCATATTGACCCTCTGACCTGTGTCTGAATCCCCAGTCAATGAGGAAATATATTAAATATTCCTTTCATTCAAAATCTTAGAAATTTGTAATTTGAGTTAGACACGTGGTCCAACCAACAGAATAAGCGGCCTCATGGAAGCTTCTTTTGTAATGGGATCAGGCCATGAGAGGAAAATAATGCTGTTACGTGACCAGCAAAAAAAAAAAAAAAACTCATCAACATGTCGTTAATCCCACAAAAACAGCAGTTCGTGCTGTCAATTTTTCGAATGCTTTTTACTCCAGTAGGCTATGTTACTCGAGAACGTCATAAAACATGAAAACCAGATTACAATGAGATCCTACCACGGTTATTTACACACACACACACACACACACACACACACACACA
>NW_015662000.1:650145-662773 GCF_001515625.1 Sinocyclocheilus rhinocerous | reverse complement strand
TATATATATATACATATATATATATATATATATATATATATACATACATGGGCCATTAACAGCATCTAGTTTAGTTAAGGGGAAAACGGGAGAGTTGGGTCTAAACAATGCCATTGGCTATCTGCATCACTTTTACTGTGATTGACCGAGGTCCTCGTCGGCCTCGTGGTAAGAAATTCCTCCGTTATCTGCATAAACCGAACGCGTATCCTGAAAGGACCTACCCCCAATCTCCAAATAAGAAGATGCCGTTTCACTGTTTCAGACAATGACAGCAAAATATACATCGTAAGAGACGATGTTTAATTAAGCAAATAGAGTAGGCCTATTGCTCTGCTGGTCTTTATTCATCAATCGCTATTCTCATAATTCACCTTATAGCCCACTTTATGGTTACCCAGCAAATGTGCAATTTTATTTTCAACAGCGTCCCTGGTTATTAACATCTACTGAATGCGATTATTAGAAACAATCCAAATAGATTTTCTCTGCTTCTCCATTAACAATTTTTTTTTAAGTGCATATTGACCCTCTGACCTGTGTCTGAATTCCCAGTCAATGGGGAAACATATTAAATGCTACTTTCATTAAAAATCTTAGAAATTTGTAATTTGTACATTTGAAATCGACTCTCTGTTTTCCTGCAATAATGACTTCTCCTAAATCCTAAAGGGCTTAAACCCAGGTATGAATCAAACAAGCTCATACGGATAAAAAAGTCCCACCCTATTTATTTGAAAAGGTTATGTAAGTTTATTGTCACAGCGTACAAGTTCAAATAAAGACTAGCCTATAATGTAAAGTATTGTGTATCCATACATTTAATTCGTTTTTTAATAATCAACGAGCTTAAATTCAATTCTGACAAGCTTAAATTTAAGTTGCAAATGAAAATGGTGATATTGGTGACAAGGAATTCGTGAAAAATTTCAAAATAACTAAGACAAGCGATACTTTTGTTCCAGATACGTTTATATTGTTATGGTTTTCATTAAAAATCGCTTGTAATAAGGACAAATAAATCAGACTTCTGAGATTTATAACTGTAAATGTTTCTTATGACGATGACTGAGAAAAGAACGTAAAGAATGTAAATCAAATTAATAATTCACGTCAAGCAATGAACAAACCAAAGGAAAATCATGTTTGATTAAAATACGGAAACAGTTGATGATCAGTTTATATCTTTCCTTTTAAATATCAGCCACTATGCTATACTTTAGACCAGGGCGATTCTAATTAAAGTGTTAACTAGCCTATCATTTCACGTGTCGAAATAATTTGTGATATTAGTAAAATAATTCGTGATTTGGGCTGCAGTCAAACAAATCATTAAACCTAATTCTATCCCGAGCAACGCTTCTTTCAGAAACACTTGTAAAAACAAGTCACTGATCCAAAACAACAAGCTCCCTTAACAGTTCAATTAGATGACGTGCGTCTTTCATAACACTGATGAAAAATGTGCTGTGGGTCAGTGATATATTCTGCTGAGAGCCTGCCTAACAATTTTGACCATTCTGAACAGGCCACACATTAGAAATCGTAAGGAATTACGGTTTAAGCACACTAAGAGGGTTTAAGCACACTAATATACATACAACGTACACTTATATAACCGTAGAATGTAATCTCCCATATGATTTTATAGTAACGTGGATTTAATCAATTACAGAAGATCTGTTAAAACAATCACTTTGAGTGAGATGTAGGGCATTATTTAACCATTCCCAGTAGAGTGTCAAAGGGAATTAGCATATTTATAAGGTAATTCTTTAAAATGAAAATGAACACTTAGAAAACAGACCAGCCTTTCCCACAGGAAAAAATGTCACCTGTCCTATGTGTGTAAAGTCAAATAAATTTAGCATTTAAACCGTCGCATTTAGGCAGGTTCTTCACTCCCGTTACAACGATTGGTGCAGGTGTATTTGTATTGTCAGAAAGCAACTTTGTTTTGGTTGTCAAAAAATTATCCGAAAAAGAAGAAAAGAAAAAACGTAGCCCACTGCAAGCCTGCTTTGTCAGCCACATGGTCAAGTCGTTTTCCGCACAGCAGGCTACGGCAGAATAGCCTTTATTCCGTTAATTTCTCTCGGTCTGTGTGTCCTTGGGCAAATATTCAAAATATGAATGAAGAAGACTTGGATGTATTTAATACACTCTGATTCGATGACCTTTCGCAAGCCATAACCACGGCGACGCGAGATATTATTATTAGCCTACTGAATTCTATAATCATTATTGTATCGACTAATGTTGAAACCAGTCACTTTTTAAATAAACAATAACGATGTGTCTCTGAACAACGCGAGAGTAGCGAAGAACGAAAATTTCGAAATTTACAGGCTTGTTTTTTTATTCTTTTCGCTGTGGAATTTGTGACAACAGGCCATGCTATATATATATATATATATATAAAAGGTACTTTTTAAGTATTCTCCCAGCTAACCTCAGCTGTGAATGTCTTTATCGATATAAAAATCGACTAAATTAGGCTATTACTAAGGTTTAAACGGGTAAGAATGCGAGCAAGTTGAGGAAAAGCCGATGCCGAGAAAAAGAGGAAATGCAGGGTGTAGGTGAGGGTAGAAAATAACCAATAAAACAATACCCTCAGACATGAAACTCATTTTGCCGACTGCGCTGTGAGCTATACAACAGTTGCGTGGACATAAATGATAAAATACTGGAGCTGTCTCGACATGTTTGAGTAAGAACAGAAGCGTAATTGACAGCTCTTAAAAATATGGCTCGCAAACGTCTCGTCATTGCACGTGCTATTGGCGCCCCCGCTCGGGCGGGAACGTTTGGAGAATTTTCTCTTAAAGGGGAGGACACGAGGATTTAAGGTGGAATGAAGAAATAGCACCCAGCGATCTTGACCCCCGGTAAACCATGATTCTAATTAAATAATGAATGGATATTAGGCTTATTTCTCCCAAGGCAGAAGAGCTTTATTTTGATGATGGTAAAAATTGGCTTTCCCTAAAACTGCCAAATATACTCGTTAAGGCAAAGCTGGGAAAACAAACTCTCTTCTTTTTCATAGGCCTTATAAAATATGATAAAATAAAATGAAAAAAAGTTTTTACAGGAAGCGGTTTCCGAAGTCCATGCATGTAAATGTTATATTGCATAAAATATGCTCTATTCATAAAATAAGGAAATAATTGTGTTGGAAAAATGAAGAAACTGAGGTTTGGTTTTTCGGCGTATAATTCCGTTATTTAGCCTATTTGTTTGTTAAATTTTCATATCTGATGTTTTCTTCTCTTATTTCATTAATTCATGTTATTGACCTATGGGACGCATTTCGTATTATAGGCTACTAATATGGTTCTAACTATAGGCTTCTTAAAGAGAAGGCGCAAAACAAATGAAGTGAAAACACAGTAAATTTCCGATTGTAGCAGTCGGTGGACTTTTGATGGAGAATGTTCAGTAGCTACATACTATTCTCCCAAAAAAACAAAATACGTTCTCACAAAACGGGTTTATGTGAAGGTTACTGAAGAGGTAACATTATTCCTCCTGTGGAACTGTGGAAAAATAGAAGCATGCAAGTCATCTCAAGGAGCCGAAGAAAATGGTGAATAATGGAGGAGACGTAGACTATAGCATTAACCTTATGCTTTCATCCGAGAAAAATAAAAACCTTTCTTGGTGTGGAAGTCCTCCAGAAATAGATTGGCCTACAGAACAGTGTTAATTAAGCATGAAGCCTGGCATATGTGATCTTTTCTATTACCCATTCCCCCTATAGTCCCCGTGGGCCATTCATCAAAATGTTGGTATCTGTCAGTCATACCTACATTTTTTTAAATAAAGATAATGCATCAAGGAAGAGGAAAGAGAAGTTCTCAGACCAGAGGCTAACAGATGTGAAATCGATATTTGAACACTGGTTATTGAGTACTGGAACAAAGCTAAAAAAGAAAAACTGAAAAAATAAATAGAAACAAATGTAGCAAGAAAATATATATGGAATAGTTGGTGTTAAATTCGACAGTACACTGAGTAATGGTGAAGGATTCGTTTAAGTTGCAGCTTATTATTTACGCAGGATCTACTTGTCACATCAATAACGAGGCTTAGAAGAGCAGGCCTCAAAATTTAAGTTCACGAGGGAACGAGTTAACGATGCTTTATTGTTTTGAGCAATTAACTGTTTCCGAAACTGTGCCCTGAACAAGCGAGTATTTAGAATTTAGAAGAACTCGTCTATTATCTAAGAAACGGGTGTCGATGTGACTTTTGACCCTGGCCTTTAAAAATCGCATAGCTAATAGCTTATGTTATAGTGTCGAATTTTACGTTCTCAAATTCCAGTTTAGCGTAGGCCTACTATTTAATTAAATTATCCCCGTGCCCACCTATAACCTGCTGACCAGGTGCTGAATTTGTGACTTGGGTGGTGAGAGGAGTAAAGTCTTGAGAGTCTACACTCTCAGCTGTTGACTTCTTAAACACATCACTAACATCCAAGAGTCCAGAAGAGTGTTCATGCACGAATTTTTCATGTTCCCATTGTGCAGAAATATAAGCTGTCTGACCGCCTACTACATTCGCTGAGATTGGTGTTACTATCAGTCCAGATTTCTTCATTAAACTGTTTAAACAGAATGTTTAACATGCTTTAGAAGACATCATTTATTATCTACAAACGAATTGGCAACAGGATGTTCATTTGAATCAACAATGAGCGCTCACCCCGAGTCATTGCAACACTTTTACAATGAACAGGCCTGTGCAGGCTATGGACTTCATTCGAGGCAGACGCCATATATATTGTTTTTAGCGAATGAAAGATAAACATACAAACCACTCAACGTGCTGGACTGTGTAAAGCTCCCACATCACGTCCGTTTCATAATATATTTTCCGGAATTTTGACGCCAGTTTTTTTAGACGCACTTTCAATGTTGCTTCAGGTGAATCATGATCCAGGTAGATCCCGCGCAGCCTACTTTTCATTCGAGAATAAATTAAATATGGCGTCTACTCGGAGTAAGGTCAATTAAGCTATACTCCTTTATTAAATATAATAATAATCTGCCCGTATATACAGACTTGTGTAATTTAATTTCATAATTTGTTAATTCCGTGCGCTTTTTGTACTTCTCTTTAATTGTGTTCAGCTTATTTTTGTCTGTTTCGAGTCCAGAAGGCAAATGTTTTTTTTTTTAAGTGTTTTACATATAAGCAATAAATGTTTATTGAGTAAACTGTAAAATGGAATGCATTCTACTGATTAAGCTTTTATAAAATGAAAGCCAATTCTCTGCGTGACTCAGAAAATACCATATAAACATTATTAAAAGTGCAAAAAACATGACGAGACGTTGCACCGTAAATTGCAGACAAAGTGCTTTATTGTTTTGAGCAATGCATATGGAATGGAGTGTATATCGGTTTAAATCATAACACGAGACAGCCGCCCCTTTGGTTACTCTCAAAAACAACTTTTATACTCGTATTTGTGAGTGTGATGCAGATAACCAGCGCTTCCCAATCACTTCTATTACCTTCACTATCTAGATTATAACATTTCACAAACGAGGGGATGTTTTTCAGTAAGCGTGTAAACCTGCATATCCCAATAAAATCCATCCGTTCGCGGCATTCATAAATGCTTAGAAAATAAAAATCGAATTGCTAAAAGTACATTATATTTTCCCCCCAAAGCTTATGTGATGAGTTATCCATCAATGAACACATTGAGCAAAAAAATGCTTTTGGCAAATGAAGAACATGGTGGAGGGCTTTTTTTAAGAAGGCGTGAAGTGAGCTGTATCTTACTGTAGCACTTTTCACATTTAGTGAAATTCACATATATATATATATAAAGATGCGTGTGAATCCAGTATCAGAAGCTGAAGCGATGCTCTGATGACACTATCAAAGTCTGCCGCTAAAACAGCCTCTTTTGTCATGCCCATGGTGCTGTTTTTGTTGTTGTGAATATTACAACCAATAAGACCAGGGTGTGTTTTCATCCCAATGAGAACAATAAAAAAATGCTTATTTTCCCATTGTGCAACGGTTTCCCAAGGGCACAAGCAGCGCTCAGTTTATTAAGAAAATGAAACACTAACCAAGGACGCTGTAACATTGGTGCCGGATAATACTTCCAGATAAAAATGCTTGGAGAAAGCCTGAACACAATTTACAATTAACACTATAACAAGAGCCACACCTACTCATATCAACAAATTCACAATGCACACTCTTGTCCAAAAGGCTTTGCACATAGAATTAGCCAGTCAAGGAGAAATTGTGACCTTTTGTGTTGTGTTGTTGTGAACAGAAAATGCAGTGTCTTCTATCGGTTTGAAGCAACAGCACATTTTGAAACATCAAAACACTTAAAAAAATTTTTTTTCCAACAACCACCCTATTAGAAAATATTATTTTAGAGGGGAGAAAAAAAGATAAAAAAATAAGGAATTAAATAATTTGGAGTAAAAAGGCACGACTCTTGCACAGTGTATACATTGAAAACACAGTATATAAAGCAGGTATGGGACCATCTTAAAAAACAGACCTGGGGTGGGGGATGGGGGTTTAGGGCAAGGGGGAAAAAAATTAAATAAAAATATGACCAAGCATGGAATATACACCATCTCTGGACTAAACCAGACTGAACACTAAAAATAATGCAACATGCATCTTTTTTCCTTTCTTTTTTACACAGTACTTGTGTTGTATGATTTAAAACAGTAACATTCTTCATTTATCAGAACGCTTTTACCGAATCACGGAGTGGTGCTTTACAATTCTGGTGGATTAATATTCAATGAAAAAAAATATGTGCAAGTGATCAAAAAGTCTAAACAACATAGGACAAGGCGGCTTTTTTGAATTAGAAAAGTTGAACAAATGTTAATCTCTAAGTCATATTACCTGCATCTAATTCAATGCCATTTACAAAAGTATTCTCCTCTGTTACAGGTATTATGTTTCCCTTGTAAATACCACTGCTGAACCAACAGGATTCCGTGAACATTTTGGTTCCATTCATCATGTGCAAAATATACAACATTTTATCTATTTTGCTGCCAATTTGAACGTTCAAAAGAATTTCGAACAAAACGCACGAGACGTATACACAATTTCATGTTTTAAAATGAATAAGAAAAAAGAATACAACAAAGCACCCCTTCCCCAAACCTCCATGGAATACTGAAACAACACAAATCGGTGTGTCCTGGTACGATGCAAGAGGTAAACTATGTTTTGTCTGTTGAGAACAAGCGTATGCGTGAGAACCCATGAAACGGCAAGTCTGCGTTGAACAGTGCCTCATAGTGCTATCGTTGCAGCTTGTAACAGACCGAGTGAACCTAATAAAAAGTGCAACAGTTTAAGGTGCTGATGGCAACTGAATCACTAATGTAACAGAATTCACTGATGACCGAAGAGAAACCACTGATCCTGCTGCTTCAGTGTCTTCATTCTCCCTCCAGTCAAGTTGCTGCAAAACAAAACTAAAAAAAAAAATAAAAAAAAGACCTACCGGAACCTTCGCCACCGTTTCAAACGCGTTTGCCTCAGAACACTGAAGGAACCTGCAAAACAGTCAAATTCAGCTGTCTGTCCACACAAGGCAAGTTAGGGTCCTCCTTTTGTAAATGGCTCAAAGAGCGTTTCTGGTTAGTCTGCCCAGAGAATGAAGAGGCTCGCGCGAGTAAGGAGAGTTAGCAGGTGCCGTGGTGTCAAGTGCTTCAGGTGCCTTTCCGTGAAGCCGTTGACCCCGGTGGAGTAAAGCAGAGCGGGCAGTCAAGGGTTGCGTGAAGTGAGTTCAGCTAGGGATTTGATGAATGATTCAGTAAGAGAACGATTGAGAAGTTGTGTTTCGGCCTCCTTTTTTCAGAGACCTAATTCTACTAACTGAGCCACAGACCAGCACATGAGCTCTCTTTCCTCTCTCCGTCCTCTTCCACTTTAAAAGGCAAGAAAAATGTCAAATGGAACAAACAAGATTAAGGGGCATGCATAAGAAAGCAGTAAAAAGCCCTATCCCCCCAAAAAAAGTTATAACTGTTGTCCTTTTCCATCACTCCCTCATGGTCCCACAAAACAGAAAGACGAATAAATGTAAACGAATGGTTGTTGTAGCTGCTGTAGGGGTGCCCCCCTGTGGCAGAGCGGGCGAGTGAGTGTTCAACACCCCTCTGCAGGCGTCCCTCTTCATCCCTGTGGACTCAGCTGCCTCGGACTAGGGCAGAATGGTAGTGATGAAATCATAGAATCTCTTGGAGTACTGCTCTGGGTTCACGGTGGAAATCTCTGCCCCAGCCTAAGATGAAAAAAGCATGAGGTCGATGCCTTGATAAAAGCTATAAAAGGTTTCAGTCATGCATACACTTTAGAGCATAAATGATGAATGAGATGCTTGGGAGAAATACGCAAAGTTGCCCTCTGTACTGTACTCCTGGTACAAGTTCAAAAATGTAGTGGTAATTTTAGAAGTATTTTTTCATTATTTTTTCATGTTTCTTCTATCCAACCATACACTGACAAAAAAAAAAGTTTGAATGTTTTTTGCAGAAAAAGAAACTTTTTAATTAACCATATACTGTGCAAGACTGTACATGGTTTAACATACCAAAAGATTATAAAAATTGTTTTTTGGAAGTAAAAATTACGAATTGTTATATAATTTATGGTGAACAGTGAAAAGACAAGCCCAGAAGTCCCTGTGGGACACATCACACATAATTATATTTTATAATATAAAAACTATATAAAATAGTTTTGTTTCTTCATATTTTTGTTATCAGTCATGTACATTAGAGTGTTTCGTGTTACATTTTCTGTTGGTTAGTTTATATTTATTGCATTATTTTTTAATTATGTGTGAGATTTGTGTTACATTTTCTGTTTATTTAATATGTGTGTTTTGTGTTACATTTTCTGTTTGTTTAGTTTATGTTTATTGCATTATTTTTAAATTATGTGTGTTACCCTGATTGTTTTTTGTCTTTGAGTGTATGGACCCTGTGCACCGCCTACACATGACTATTGGTCATAGTCATCATGTGGCATTCTATTTTACCACCTGCATTATTATGGTAGTAACTGGTACACTGTAAAGTAAAAAGCAGATTTTGGTAGTTCAAGTACATTAGTTTACTAACATTATATAACTTGAAGTTACATAATGTCAATATTGAAGTTACCTGAAGAATGAAATACATGGTAATAAGTTGTATATACGCACCAATATGCCATGCCGTAATACTGGAAACACCGTCACAGTGTTTTTATGGTGAATTTCTGGCAACCACGGTTGCCAGTTTTTTAGAGTAAATTTAGCAGAATAATTTTACAGTGATATAACTCTGAATATTAAGAAAAATGACATTTAAATTAGTAAATCAAAGCACTCACCCCATGCTTTACTGTCTTGGCTGCATGAGCGGCCTTTTTCTTGGCATCATAATGCTGCAGGATGTCAATAACAGCCATAAAATAGACCTCCTTTCTGGGAGAATCTGGAGGAAAAAGTTACATTCATCATTTATGAAAACAGAACTTGCAACAAATTTTCATAATGTGACATATTGCAGAAAAAGTGGGATGGGTCTTAGCTTATCAATCAAGAATTGATTGGATTGTGGAAGGTGCCCATTACGTACCAGAATGGAGGCAGAACGGAATGTTTGATTATTAAAATTATTTTCACCACCTACCTCTCTTGATGACATCAACGTATTAAATTTTAATAAACGCTTTTATTTTAAGAATATCATGCATGGATGAATTGTTCACAATAACCACAGGGACATGCATTAAAAGAGGAAACGGGGCCAATTTTGATTTCATGCTGACTTTAAGGTTTGGTATATAGTATATATATGTTCAAAAGTGTATTTATCATATACAGTGAAATATATGCACAGAACCCATTTCAATAAGACAACACATATGCTTCCTGCCCCACTCACTGTCATGGCTTTTGATGGCATAGACGTCAATACTGGGGTCGAAGTCTCCCGGCAAGAGTGGTTTAGCGCTGTCCAGAGTGTTACTGGGACTGTCAGGAGGAGTGCCGATAATGCCTCCATCACTCTCTCCTTCCTCTTCTCCTTCATTATCTTCACTCTCCACCTCCTCTTGTTCTGCCCTTTCCACATCATGGATCCCAACCAGAAGACTGTAGTCCATTAGCTTTAGCAATGCAAGGAACTAGACAGAGATGAGGGAGGAAAAAGACAACAGATTGATAGTAGAGAGAAAGAGGAAGTGACAAAGTGAGTATTCAAGATAAATGAGTCATTGTATCCGTAGCAGGCAGACAGAGTGAAAAAGCGAATTCTTCTCAATCATTTACCTCCACGTCCTTTCGTAGCTTATCGAGGAAGGTTTTCTTACTCTCTTCATCGATGTATATTTTCTGTCCATCGTTGATGAAGTCATTATCTTTGAACGTGGGGAGTTCTTTAGCCTGGTGGAAAAGAGGGAAACAACATTTAGTGTGTTAAAGAAGCTTACTTACACTTGCAGACACTTTTAAGAGCTTCAAAAGAGGTTGATCATTAACATCAAAATGAATTCAGGTCCTGACATGCTGGTCATGTCATGTAATATCACAGGGCGCAGCAGGGGGTGCTCTAGTTTCATTAGAAAAAGCCTGTTTGGCATGTTCAGCTGCATGTACCCTCAAATGAACAAATGAGGCAACAGCTTAACTAGCTGCTGATCTACATTTGTGTTTAGAGATATTCAGAATGGCCTACAATTGAAATGAGCTTTCATATACAGCGTTAATTACGCTGCACTGACATCACAAAAATCAGCTACAACTCAATATGAACTCAGCTGTAAGTAATTACTCACTATTCAATAATTAAGTAATACATTTTTATGGCTCGCTCAAACTATTGAAAAGGAATGCAGGTCGAAATATTTCCTCTGGGGTGATTTAAACCTCCAGAAAGAACCGACTCCAGCAATTCTGCGTAGTTTATTTGGTATCCTTGCTCCAGACTCCAGTAAAAAACTTATTAATGGACTTTAACAACCTCTTACCATTTGCAGATTTCCCAACTTTGAAAAGCAAACATCCACCTATAATATCATTGTGAAATCTAGGGCATAGATAGCCGAAGTGTGCCCTGTTAATGGGTTGAAGAGCATTAGGAATAGGTTTGGTCGAGGAAAGCACTGTAAGTGAACAGACATCTATCTATGGGAGGGCACTGATTAAATGGTTTGCATCCATTAAAGATTAATGCACATTCTTTATTTTTTAACCCCTACCTTCCAAACACCTGTCAAAGAGCCTATTTTTTATTTCATACACTTAATGTCTTGTTTCATTCAGAAATATGTCACATTATAAAAGTAAAATGACTTGTGAATGCTACTTGAAAAGTACCTTTAAGGTGTAGGCAGTGTAGGCAGGCATTGAGCGAAAGGAGAAATTTTTAACTTGCTGGAGGACTGAATCATATTATAGTATATGCCTATTGTTAGTTCATTTGTTTGTTTCGTAATGCTATGACAGCTTCTAATGCTATTTTCATGTTGAAAACATTAAAATAGCAGAAGAAAGAAAAATATTTAAATCTACTTTTAACCATAGCCTCTAAAACAAACAAACAAACAAAACATAGTTAAAAACCTTTTCTAGGGTAACTGCCAGATACCCATGGCTTGAGATGAGAACTCTAAACCGAGAAACAGGGATAATCTGATGTGCGTTTAGTAAAGGAGAAATTTTTAACTTGCTGGAGGACTGAATCATATTATAGTATATGCCTATTGTTAGTTCATTTGTTTGTTTCGTAATGCTATGACAGCTTCTAATGCTATTTTCATGTTGAAAACATTAAAATAGCAGAAGAAAGAAAAATATTTAAATCTACTTTTAACCATAGCCTCTAAAACAAACAAACAAACAAAACATAGTTAAAACCTTTTCTAGGGTAACTGCCAGAATACCATGGCTTGAGATGAGAACTCTAAACCCGAGAAACAGGATAATCTGATGTGCGTTTAGTGAGAAACGGCTCAAGCTTGTTTTACAAGAGTGTTTGACTTACATTTAAGTGAAAAAGTATTTGGGGCTATAAACTTCACAAAAGTATCTCAAAGATACAAGTCATTGTGAGAATAATAAAGTTACACATTTAAGCAAAACCAGAACACATAAATATTTGATTTGCAAATATTTCAGAGAAAGCTACTTCAAAGTCCACATTTGTACCAACACATGTACAGGCACAACAAAACTATCAGAGCATATGTGATGCGATCTAGGAAAACCCAACACATGGTGAAATTTTCCTTTTTTAGGTTTTGATACCATATGAAAGCTGGGTTCAAGCCCTTTCTTTGTTACGTTCAAGCCCTTTTATTTTGTCCATAGCTTGAATGTAACAAAAGTTATGGCTATCTGAATTTGGCTGATAGTTATGATTTTCCGGAATGGAATTTTGAGAAAAACGGGTTTAAAGTGAGACGGGTTTCACTTTCACTTCTACTTAACGACCGCCGTCTGTCAGGAGCGCTATACTGCATCATTACACAAACAGACTATCTAACGTTACCCTGAAGAGGACAGTTTGCCGTTGTTTATCATGGGCATAGTCTCTGAACTTTTGATCCCCCCTTGTAT
>NW_015662000.1:649405-650028 GCF_001515625.1 Sinocyclocheilus rhinocerous | reverse complement strand
TAGTAACTTCATCATCCGATCCTTCATCTCTGGATGTGAAATAGTCCATTATAACATCTTTTAGGGCACTGACTAGAGGTGCGAACCTACACTGGTCTCACGGTTCGGTTACGATTATCATGTCATCAATTTGGTTCAATTCGATATCACGATACATCACAATGCATTGACAATGCACTGCATCCTCAATTTTCAATTTTACGAACCGATACCGAATCGTCCTCGTCTGCATCGAAGAAACGATTAATTTCGACACCCCTAGCACTGACATCACCAAGATTGAGCAGACTGAGACGAGCAAGATCGTCTAAGTGAGCAGCTTCAGACTGCGTTGTTTTCTTGCGTTCCGCCATCTCACGATATTAAAAAATAAATCAATTTTAAAAACTTTGCGTGCTGTAGTTTGCACAGGACTGGTGGGAAATGTGCATTGATACACCTTTATTACATATGTTATGTGGTTTATTTTGATAGGTTAACTGTTTTTGTGGTGTTAAGAGAAAGCACCTCCGCAGCGTGTTCTTAAAGGGGTCATATGATGCTGCTAAAAAGAACATTATTTTGTGTATTTGGTGTAATGAAATGTGTTTATGCGGTTTAAAGTTAAAAAAACACATTATTTT
>NW_015662000.1:648598-649355 GCF_001515625.1 Sinocyclocheilus rhinocerous | reverse complement strand
GGTACTGTACCCAGTGAAAACCCCCCAAAAGGTGAACCGTCCCGAGCCGTACCATGCAGTGGAAAAGCGCCATTAGATAGCACGAATAGTGTACCTTGTAGTTTACATTTAGAAAAGCGAGCGCAGCGCACATAACAGACTGTCATCGGACTCCTCCTCTTTAGTAACTTCATCATGAGTCATACAAGTAATATGAAGAATACAAATTATTTCAGAAAAATTCGATATTTGCCATATGCAATTCATATGAGTAGGCTACATTATTCTTCTATTACATCATATTGATATTCGTACTGGTATTAAATTGCACAGTTTAATGGGTAAGTTAATTTATAAGAAACTCAACAAACACAAACACTGTTAGGCTTTTATTTGTGCACGTAACTTGAATCGATCTGTGGAATATGTGGTAGATGCCTCGTCCTACCGAGCGTCTTTCACAGGCTTTTGGCTGCTATATTTTTTATTAACCACCAGATGGCGCTGTTTTAGAGACACTCGAAGCTTTAAATCTTTTCCCGAAACAGTCAGAGGCTTCATTTGCCCATCCCTACCCCCTACATATTTCATTGTGCGTGACATGATTTACACACAGCGTGTCTTCTCCAGGTCGTGCTCAGGTTGTTCATAAAAGCCGAAATGTGACCAGATGTCGGCTTTTAAAGTAGTTGGAGCATTTTTAATTACTCTCATTCGCGTCTCGCCTCCCTCCGCCATTAGGCGCATTCGATTTGAAGCAGCGCTGCACAGGATGAGT
>NW_015662000.1:644133-644553 GCF_001515625.1 Sinocyclocheilus rhinocerous | reverse complement strand
AGTGTATGACATCAACCGCGAGAGCGATTCGAAAGTGAGGATCCGTCGGCTCTCTTATCGCTCTCGCGGTACTTGGTCATACACTGATCATTCTGCGCAGCGGTGCTTCAAGCCGAACGCGCCTAATATATGCTACCGCGACAAAGCACGTATGCGACAAATGACGTCAGAAAAGCGTCAGTACGTTATAATCGGTTATGGGCTATTACTGAACCGATACCGAATCGTCCTCGTCTGCATCGAAGAAACGATTAATTTCGACACCCCTAGTAAATATACGAAATAATAATAAATGATAAAAATAGCAATAAGAAATAATAGTAAAATACACCACAAATTAGATTTTATAATCGCGATATCAGGACAGTTGTATCACTCATTATTTCACTATATGCTTATTATTATTATTATTATTATTAT
>NW_015662000.1:637613-643335 GCF_001515625.1 Sinocyclocheilus rhinocerous | reverse complement strand
GTGGTTTATTTTGATAGGTTAACTGTTTTTGTGGTGTTAAGAGAAAGCACCTCCGCAGCGTGTTCTTAACATGAGAGAAAGACAGTCTTTTCTGCTTGCTGCAATAAATCGCTATTTTTCTGCACTAAACAAGTGAATTTTGCCAAGATATTTTCAGAGATTATAGACAAGATGTTATAGAATAATAATTGAATGAAACCCTAATTTTGACAAAAGATTGACATTCGACCTATTTTTCAAATTTCCTGAAAACGTCCCAGCGCGACATCCGACGGGTTTTCCCAGATCGCATCACATATGAAGAAAATGAACTCTTCTTTCTACTCCTCCTTTGTTTTGTAAAGCTACATTTGGCCTGTAACAGAACAGCAACAGGCTCAACATTTATTCAGACATTCGGTTTTATAGTGACAGTAAATCTGTGTGACAGATGAGAGATGGGCTGCAAAATAATTTTAACTAATACTTTCTCTAATCAGCATTTTGGGTCTTGTTTTTCAGTAGAAATGTCTAAAAATCATTAACGACAAGATAAATTTGGTGCAAAATTGTGTCACAAGACTAGTTTTCAGAATATATATTATTAAAATAATTTTTAATATTACATTTAATTGATTATAGATAACAGTTGATAATATTTAATTATATAATTTAGTTTCAGTTTTTATAATTTTTTTTCTTTTTTTTTGCAGTGTAATCTCTGGTGGAAGAAAACACACAAAAAAAACAAGCGTTTCCAAAAAACTTGAGTGCTGTTGTTCAAAGCTGGTGATTTTTTTTTCTATGCAGCTATGAATGGAGAAAATGTGAGAATTTCCCCTTTTATCCCCCTCCAAAGTGCCAGTGATTAGGGTCTATGGCCCTGTGACAGAATAAAAGGATTATAATAGGAGTCGGGTAACCTCATGCCCCTCAGACCACCAGTGGACCATCTGTTATTTTAACTCATGGGCCGCCTTTGGGCTGGAGTTGTACAGAGAAGTTTAACTTGGCCTAGTAGGATTACTTATACTTATTACTATATATACACACACACAGACACGGATTTCTTTGGTTGAACAAAAATACACCATGCACGACTATGCAAAATAATGCCTAATAATAGACAGACATGTGAAATTACAAGGATGCATAGCTAACTTTAATATTTCTTCTTTGTTAAGTTCTAGTACCTTGTGAACAGGCACACAGCCCAACCACTGTCATTAAATCATCCGTTTTATTTTCAGTGCCAGTGTTGATGCTACTGAAGCTTACAGTCTCTTGCTTTAATCTCCGTAGCTTAAAAAAGCACCATGGACTCTGCTTCACCTTGACACCCTAAGTATAGGATAGATCTAGGCCTACATCTGTGCACCCGATAATAACACAGACGCTCTAAAACCAGCACGCCTCACTCTAATACTCACTCTCTGCTTCACAGTAAATTAAGGTGTTTGAAGTGACAAATGATTAGCCACTACAGAAAGAACCATCTTCAAACACACAAGCAATGAGACACACAGAAAAGCAACAAAAAAGATCGGAAAAGTCAAAATTGAAAACATTCAGATCAGATTTTTGTGTTTTTAGGGTGAAACTGACCTTTTCTTTGTCACTTGCCTCTCTGGCAACAGTAGATCCCTACAGAGAAGAAAAATTAGAACATGTCAAACTATATCATAACCGTCATCTGGTTTGACTTGGCCAGTCATTTTTCATAATCCTTACCTTCAGGTCATATTTCTTATACACAGACAACCGGTGACTGAAAACGTTGCGTGTGACTATCATATAAGTTTCATCTCCATCTACAGTGAGGCGGTACATGCCTAGAAACTGTGGCAGCAGTGTGGTACCATGACATTCCACAATATACTGCAGTGAAAAAAAGACATTAAAAAGACATTATACCTGGCTCACAAGAAATGTGCATGTAAATGTACAAATTATTGGTAAAACATGGGGAATGTATGAGCTTGTTCGCACCTGGTGGTACTTTTTGAGGATGTTGTGCATCTCAGCCACGTCCTCGCTGCTTATGGTTTTGATGACGTACCTCTTGTCGTAGGAGGTGTGGAAGCGAGCACCACTACGGCCCTGAGCTTCACTGACGAGGGGCGCGCTGCGGGTCAAAGAGTTCTGCCAACATACATGGGAAAGAGGTCTTAGCACACATAATAAACGCACACAAAGATGGATGAGACTAAGTGATACTTTTTAACACTTTTATTTCATTCTGAAGTTGAAATTGCTGTTTTCTTTAATTATTTTCTTAACTTTGCAAATATGTACTCATTTTCTTTAAGCGCACCAATGTTTATAGCAATTGATTAATAGATTTAAAAAGCATCAATTTTCTCTCTTTTCCACCCAATCTGGCACTGTTACACATGCTAATGTAAAAGGCTGTTCTGAGCCAGAAAATCAGACCGCACCTGCCCCTTGAACCTGCTGGTTTCAATCCAACTAATGTCATTATCCAGGAAGCATGATAAATGTAGTTTTCAAAACAAAAGCAACTCAATTTGTCTAGTCCAATGCAACAAAACTAAATTCCTATCAATGAAACTATCAATACTGAAAGTGTTCAATGTGATTCTTTAATTCAGTTGATGGGCAACATTTGTTGTGTTGCAGAGCCGCTATATATTTTATCTGAAATAAAATTATTTTATTTACAAATATCATGCACTACTGTTTAAAGGTTTGAGGTCAGTAAGTTATTTTCATGTTTCTGAAAGAAGTAGCTAAAGCTCACCAAGGCTACATCTGTTTGATCAAAAATACAGAAAAAAAAAATAATATTGTGAAATATTACAATTTAAAATAACCGTTTTCTAATTTAATATATAAATTATTTCTGTGATGGTAAAACTGAATTTTCAGCGTCATTACTCCAGTCTTCATTTTCACATGATCTTTCAGATGACATTCTAATATGCTGATTTGGTGTTCAAGAAATAATTTATTATCAAGTTTAAAAACTGTTGTGCTGCTAAATAAAATAAATTGTTTGTAAAAAAAAAAAAAAAAAAAAGCAAAGCAAAAAAAATAAAAATAAATGCATGTTTATTTGTGGGCAGGTTAAGTAGTAACAATCAGTTATGTCATGGTTTGACTGTCAAGTCACTGTTAAAATGGATCTGAATCTGAAGTTCTAGTTCTGAAAGAGATTCACAGAACTCATGACTGAGGACTGGCACTTGTGCAAAAGGATATGCAAGTTTCTGATGATCTGGAGTGCAAATCACTACCGTAATTGCCCTGCCCACAAACGCATGACCACTGACATTTAGACACTGTGCAATTTCCAACCATTTTCTCTCACCGACTGAAGTGGTCTGCCCTTGTGTCTGTTCCAGTTATATATAAAACATTTTTTTTTTAAAAAGCTCATGGTGGACGCATGATGCACTTGAAAGGACCGGAGGGTCTCTGCTCCGTGAGGGTGAGTGAAGGACACAGCTGCACAGAACAGCTCGAACTACTCTACATACATTCCCAAGGTCTGCTACCTCAAACACATACACACCCACACATTTCCCTACCACCTCCCTCAGTCTGAGTATCAGAACCTTTTTCTACATCATTTTCTACATTAGCTTGGATTTCCTCACTATATTCATCAAGTATAACCATTAAACACAAAACCGAAAGCAGGATATGAAATTTCTAAAGGTTTCACAGGCTGGAGTCATGCGGGTTAGGGCTTGTAGCTGTTCAGCTGACGGCTTGTTCCACAGGGAAGTGTGTGCACAGATGGGCTGAAAATAGTGATGATGAGGCAGAGAATGCAGGGTGGACTGAGGAACCACAACTCTAGGAAGTCATAGCGGGATTACGCTAGATCTGTATTACAAAACAGCTTTGTTATTATGCAGGTAGACATTTGACTAGCGGCATAACGTCTGGTCCCAAGTACTGCCCACTTATGTTATGACCAACATGAAAAGCAGTCCTAAACTAGCATAATTATATAGTAGGGCAGGGGTTCTGAACCTTTTCTTTTTAATGGCTGTTATGGACTGTCCACAATCATATTCTAAGGCCCCACGACTCTTCCAGTATTAATTAACTAGGATCAAGGATAAGGATTTAAAAATTATTTTTTCTTTTAATTTTTCAGTTTCTATAAAATTATTAGGGGTGTCCCCGACTAAGGATTTTCATAGTCGAATCGGAATTTTCGAATCTTGCGATAGTCGACTGATAGATGAATAGTATGTTTTGGGGGCGGGGCAAAATTCATAGTTATTAATATTCTGCATTGTTGTTTGTCCTGCTCGCGCAGCGTGCTGAAGAGATAACCACGGTAGTACTACAATAAAGCGCTTTACTGCAGCGCAACTCAACCAAATGCATCTTATACGAGATAAATAATATATACACAATATATATAAACCGGCTGAAATGTTTTGAAATCACTTGTACCCTACCTGATCGAAAAAATCCAATCTTTCACTCTGCCTGTGTCAATTTGAGTCTTGTTAAAGTTTTAAATCCCTGCCGCCAAGATGCTCCTCTGTCAGTCACGGATTATGGAAAGTAAAACTTAAATCTATAGGAGTGATTGGATTTATTCATGCACGTTAAAATATTTATTTGAAGCTTCTTTCTTTTCAGATTCTTATTTACAGCATTATTTTAATAAGCTGTATATTAACTTATTAGGAGAAAACCTCAAAAGACATTTGAGCACCCCCATATAGCCAAAATGGCATGATCATAACACCCGCGAATATTCGACTGTGAGATTGGCAGTCGAATTAGGTTCCTCCTATCGAAGCATCGAATCTTCGACTATTCGGGGTCACCCCTAAAAATTATATAAAATATTTTAGAGCATGGCATAGCTAGAAAAATGCATAATAAAAATGCTCATGGATTTTATTCATTTACATGATTTTGACAATGTCAATAATTACACTTTTAAAATGATGCTACCTCATACAGTGCCGCCCACTAATATTGGCACTCTTGGTAAATATGAGCAAAGGTGACCGTCAAAATAATTCTGTATCATTTATCTTTTTGATCTTTTATTAAAAAAATTCACAAAATTGTAAACTTTCATTGAAGTAAAACAATTGAAAGTGGGGGGAAACTCACATTATGAAATAAATGTTTTTCTCCAATGCATGTTGGCTACCATTATTGGCACCCCTAGAAATTCTTATGAGTAAAATATCTCTGAAGTATATTCCTATTCATATTTTTTTTACACACCAGGGTGATTATAAACATGAAATTCTCCAGCCATGACTTCCTGTTCCACAGAATTATAAATATGAGGAACACAAAGGCCAAATTCCCTTAATCATCCATCACAAGGAGTAAAACCAAAGAATATAGTTCTGATGTACTGAACAAGATTGTTGAGCTTCACAAAATAGAAAGTGGCTGTAAGAAAACAGCTAAAGCATTGAAAATCCTCATTTCCACCATCAGGGCAATAATTAAGAGAGTTTGAGTGGCCAAAGACTAGGGCTGAACGATTAATTGCATTTGCGATAATATCACGATATGAAAAAAAACGCGTTTTTTCAATCGCAAAGGCTGCGATTACACTTGGTCATGTGACACGCGAGAGTAAAGAGGTGTGCTCGACTCGGATCGATCGGTGTATGACATCAAAGTACGGCGAGAGAAAGCACAAGGAGACGTCTGCTCTCTTATAGCTCTCGCAGTACTTTGATGACACACACCGATTGGTCTTTGTAGCGCTGCTTCAAGTCGAACA
>NW_015662000.1:636224-636634 GCF_001515625.1 Sinocyclocheilus rhinocerous | reverse complement strand
GCTCTCTTATAGCTCTCGCAGTACTTTGATGACACACACCGATCGGTCTATGTAGCGCTGCTTCAAGTCGAACACATCTAAGCAGTCTTCAGATGAAGCATCAAGTTGGCACGCTACAGTGTTGCCAAGTCCGCGGTTTGGGGAACCCCTCCAAAACACGTGTATTTTACCCCCTGGAACGTGATTTTTACCGGTGGACCCCCCTCGAAACGCGATTGGGCTAGTTTTGAGTACCAATTGGGCGGGTTGTTGTCGTCATCAGCAGAAAAAGAAAAGAAATAAAACCGTAAACAGCCAAAGGACGTAACTTAGAATGGGAGATGGATCGGTTTGTGAAAGGGAAGAGAAAAAGCCATAGATGAAGTCGCACAGACCCAGGCAGGTGCTGGTCATTCAAAAGCTAAATGCAG
>NW_015662000.1:632388-636195 GCF_001515625.1 Sinocyclocheilus rhinocerous | reverse complement strand
TTTTTAACCAATATTGCGATTGCGATTTAATATGCAATTATTTTTTAAAGCTCTTTATGTTCTGTATTATTCAACAAAGACAAGCTATTAATCATTGTTGAATAATACAGAACATAAAGAGCTTTAAAAAATAATTGCATATTAAATCGCAATCGCAATATTGGTTAAAAAAAAAATTGCAATTAGATTATTTTCCAAAATTGTTCAGCCCTACCAAAGACTCTCCAAGGATTACAGCCGGAGAATTGCAGAGATTAGTTGAATCTTGGGGTCAGAAAGCCTAAAAAAATATATCAAACAGCCCCTACATCACCACATGTTGTTCAAATGGGTTTCAAGAAAAAAACTCCTGGCTCATCCAAAAACAAACTCTAGCATATTCAGATGTCAGGCACGACTGGAACTTCAAACGGCACTGGCTTCTATGGTCAGATGAAACATAAAAAAGAGCTTTTTGCAAACCCACCAGAAGGGTTTGGTGCAAACAGGGATAAAAAGTTCCCCATGTCTACGGTTAAATATACTGCAATGTTATGGGCCTATTTTTCTGCCGGAGGTCCTGGACATCTTGTTCAGATGCATGGCATCATGGATTCTATCAAATACCAACAGATAAAAAATCTAAACCTGACTGCCTCCGTAAGAAATCTTATAATGGACCATGTTTGGATCTTCCATAAAGACAAGGATCCAAAACAAACATCAAAATCAACACAAAAATGTGTCACTGAGCACAAAATTAAGCTTCTGCCATGGCTGTCTCAGTTCCCTGACCTGAACTCTGTAGAAAATGAGTGAGGGGAACTGAAGAGAAGCACCAACATGGAGCTGGTATTCTGAAGGATCTGGAGAGATTCTGGATGAAGGAACTGTCTCTGATCTCGTCAGGTGTTTTCCAAACTCATCAGGCATTATAGGAGAAAACTCAGAACTGTTATCTTGGGAAAAGGCTGTTGCAATAATTGAGTGCCAATAACTGTGGCTAATGTGAAGTAGAGAAAAACATTTATTTCATAATGTGAGTTTCCCCCACTTTCCATTGTTTTACTTCAATGAAAGGTTAGAATCTTGTAAATTTTTTAAATGAAAGATCAAAAGGATAAACAATGCAGATTTAGTTTCACAGCCACCTTCGCTCATATTTACCAAGGGTGCCAATATTAATGGGCGGCACTGTATATCCACATTCTCCAAGCAACAATTATTAAGGGGGGAAATTCCTGCATTGGTTCCGGAAGCGTTTTTTTCCATTCATTTTCCCCATAGGGATTTAAAAAAGGTCTTTGTTAAAGCATTATGAGCCATGAACTAAGCAAACCAGCTACGAGGTGAATCACAGCATTCCAAACTTTTTTATAGAGCAGAAAAGTATTTGAAAATCAGACTTCTAAGACAGCTAAAAATCAGACAGCTACGAGAATACTTTGTGCACAAAGAAAACAAAAATAAGGAGTTTATTCAACAATTCTTCTCCTCCTCATCCCGTCTGCAGTGACGTGCCATTACGGAGACAGTATCACGACGCATGCGTGTGCTTCCGCATCATGTAAACACATGCGCATGGCGCTGCTTACGTAACACGCACATGCGTTGTTTACATGAACTGGAAGCGCGTGCATGCGTCGTGATACTGTCTCCGTAATGGCGGCACGTCACTGCAGACGGGATGAGGAGGAGAAGAATTGTTGAATAAAGTCTTTAGCTTCGTAAACTTACAGTTGAACCCCTGATGCCACATGGACTATTTTACCGATGTCCTTGCTACGCTTTTGTGCCTTGACCGTGGAAGTTCCCTTGCTGTTTATGGAGTGTCAGAGAGGTCTCGGGATTTAATCAAAAATATCTTAATTTGTGCTCCGAAGATGAACAAACGGGTTTGGAACGACAGAAGTAATTAATGACAGAATTTTCATTTTTTGGTGAACTAACCCTTTAACGTCTTTAGTGAGGGAAAGAACTACAATCGCATGAATAATTTGAATGACAGAATCAAATTAAAAATGACTAGTCTTCAATAGTCAAACTTGAAAATAAGTTGAAATGATGTGAACAGATGGTTTCAACAAAAGCATATAACTGATTCATAATCTCGGAGCTCACAACAAGTACATCTTTAAAGTTTTATAAAAAAAATCAATATGCCTATGGAGAAAATGAATTAAGTTTTTACTTCTGGAACCCAACTGTTGCACTTCAATGTTTGTTTTAACTCATCTTGAGGCTCCCTTGGAAGTTTTCTGAGGCCTACAAGTGAGCACCAGCCCCCTGACATAGGGCTTCCTTAACACTGACTAGTCTATTTTGAAAATACAAAGTTGTTAAGCACACTTCTAAATTTGCAAAACCCTTTCTGCCAGCTTGTCTTAGTGCAATGAAGGTTTCATTCTTCTCTGATGTATAACATAGGAAGCCTATACAAGGGTAAACCTGCAGTAAACAGCTCATACTGAACGTCTCTAATCAAGACCATAAAATAAGCAGCACATTCTGGGAAGCTGATGTTTTTGCGCATGTGTAAGGTTTACAGTCAACGTAATGCCTTTTAAACCCACATAAGCAGACAGGGAGCTCTAACCAAGACCCTGAGCTCTTTCTGATTACAGTGAGGAGCGAAGGCGTATCTTCCTCATTAACCAAAATAAGAAATGTTGAGAAAAGCCTTTACATCTACTGCACACTGATTGCGACTATTCTTGCTAAAAAAGGTATTTTCTTCCATGAAAGGGATATAAGGAAAGGAATATGAGGGCAATTAAGAACGTTCGTGGGAGGCTGAAGGATGCAAGGACAGCTCCGACATTACTGTGTTATTATGGGGAATAATGGTCTTCATTACGACAGCAAATTGAGTGGTTAATGACTAAATTACCTCTTGGTAATCATGGGCTTTTCTCACAGAGACTTGAATCTATTTTGCATTGTTTAGTAGTGAGTACACTGGTGTTTTGTGTGGTTCAACTGCAGTAATATGCTGTGGTTTTAAGACACACTGAATGTGACACCTTGGATCATTTCTCTCTCTTTCACAAAGCCTACCTGGAAGTCCTGGTCATCGATGCTGAACCTCTCTCTCAAATTACGGAAAACAAGAGGGCAATACTCTTTAAACTTAAAATGGCTTGGCATATTCTCTCTGAAAAGCAAAGAAGAAAAAGAAGAAAAGTGAAGAAACATCTCAAGAGTTGTCTGGTTAAATCGCACAAAGAAAAGTCTGTCAGTTAAATATTTACCATGCTTTTTTGCTTTAAGACTAAACTTGGTTTAAATTAAATGCTACTGTGACCTACCAACATTTTTTACTTTTAACTTCAAGGGTTAGTTCACCCAAAAATGAAAATTAGCCTGTGTTTTACTCACCCTTGAGGCATCCTAGGTGTATATGACTTTCTTCTTTCAGACGAATACAATCATTGTTATATTAAAAATTGTCCTGGCTCTTCTAAGCTCTAACATTGCAGTGGACGGGTGTTTCTGTTCAACAGTCCAAAACACGTTAAATAAAGTGCGCGCATCCATAATAAATCGTGACTCACACGGCTCCGGGGCATGAATAAAGGTCTCCTGTTGCGAATCCATGCATTTTTGTAAGAAAAATATCCATATTTCAAACATAATAAACACTTTTCTCTCACTTCTGCTGACTGTTGCATGCGGAAGCGTTCCGGCGGATGACGTAGGACGTAAGCATGAGATATGCTACTCTCGCGAGTTAGTTTAAGGAAGCAAAGTTTCCTTATTTTAGCAAAGGAAAACCAGTCTCCTCTTGGCTTATATCGAAATCCTCCCACATTTTTCTTTACAAATCCT
>NW_015662000.1:624298-630200 GCF_001515625.1 Sinocyclocheilus rhinocerous | reverse complement strand
CATAGTTTCCTTATTTTAGCAAAGGAAAACCAGTCTCCTCTTGGCTTATATCGAAATCCTCCCACATTTTTCTTTACAAATCCTCATTTTGTGCTTCTAATTCATGACCGGCGTTTTGTTTTGTTCTTTCTCCGTGTTCATCACTAATCACTAGGGCTGGGTATCACGAATCGAAATCGAATTGAATCGGGACATCTGAATCGATACCCAGCCCTACTTGAGGGCAAGTAAAACACGGGCTAATTTTCATTTTTGGGTGAACTAACCCTTTAAGTTGAACTGCTTTTTAAACTAAATATAATTCAGACATGTTCTTGACAGGTTTCATAAGATTCACCTCTCTAATATGATTAAAAGATTAAAATATGTTGGAACATAACAGATGAGAATGGGGAAAACCTTGAGAAGAACTCACTTGTTGAAAAGGTGGTTGTCCACCTTAATCTTCGAGTAGGCTTTGAAGTCATCAGGCATAAGCATGATGGGGATCTGAACATGGCTCAACTCGTTTATCTAGAGAGAAGGAGAGAGAGAGAAAGAGGAGAGAGATTCAGTTACTGGTTACTTGTTTAGGGTTCAGGTCTTTAAATGGGAGTCAAATGTAGTGGTCACCCGATATGGGCATGGAAACGTGTGACAAACACCAATGTCTTGAGAGCAAGGTGGCCTATGTAAATATACATTTAACACAATTGAATAATAGCAAATTAAATGTACAAATATGTTGAAAATAAATACCCTAATTTAATTATTTGAAAGAATATTTACTCAGAATCCACCTACAAGACTCAACAGCCTGTCAGGCTATCAATAAGCAACATAATTCCAACACTTGAAAGACTTTACCAATGTACCAATCAGAACTACAAATACTGGTTAACAGCTACAGCAACCACACACTTTTGTGATGAACATAATTATTTATGTGACACTGAACCAATCAAAGCACACAAACAGGAGGTGATGAGATGTGCTGGGTACAGAAAGCCATCAGTGTGAGTGATGTGTTCTGCTCATCAGAGGGCGATATCTCTGTGGCACAATGCTCTGCTTTGCTACGGTCAGGGTCTGAAACAATGTGCTACATTCAACAGTCATCAGTTCCTGCTTTGCACAGTTTGCTCTTGTTAAAACAACACTAGAGCGTTTTTGTAATAAAACCGTAATAACGGAAATTACTGCTGTACTGAGAGAAGTGGGAATTTAAAACTTCTGTGGACAGTTTTCTTTCCAACAAAGAGATCTGGTGACTCATAGGTTCTTTCCCTCTGTTAAGAAATAAATAAATAAATAACAATAGCGCTAACTAAACTCAAGAGGACTGCAGAAGGCCTTAATTACTGTGATATATTTGTTTGTTTGAGGATGTGCATGCACCAGGATAATTATAAGCAATCAAACAGGCATGAAGCACCATGGGAGATCAAAGATGTTATGTTTGACACTCGGCAGCAACAGACAATCCGCAGAGCAGTAAATAATAAATATATGAAGTGTATGAAAAGTACAAATAAGTAAGGATGCATCGAAATTAAAATTGTGGCTGATAAGTGGTGGCGGATATTAGAATTTGATGCTATTTTGTCTAAATAAATTAAAAATAAAACACTAAGAACTAAAGTCAATCATTTTAATAAATGCTACAAGTGAATTTAGCCATCACAACATTATAATTTACCATAACAACAACGGATATGATTTGCTAAAGATTAAATTAAATAGTGGTAAAGATTAAAAAAAACTGTATTGCTTTAAATGCTACAAGTGAATTTGAGCATCACCAAATAATAATGTACAGTATGTACATGTACAGTACAGTGTTTCCCCTGCCATTATATTAGGGGGGCGGAGAAAGTTACAGCTGATTGCTTCATTTCCACTGAAAATACATAGTAACATTGTAAGCAGTCAAAAGAAGTTACATTTAGGGGCTCCCTACCTGTCAGTCATACAATTTAACTGAGCTTGCTCACAGGAAGCTGGAGACAGGTTGTCTTCCAAGACATGGAGGAGATATTGCATCGACCCACTGCGATGTGACCTCTCAGAGAATAAAGAGCACTGAGGTCTCAAGAGACTTTCCTATTGGCTGGTCAAATGCCAGGCTTCTGGATTTGAAGTGTGTCTGAGAGCCCAGTGCACTATGGGTATGCAGTGCTACCTACGGTATAGGAGGCAGAATGTCTGTGTTTTTTTTTTTCTAGTCTGAGGAAATGTGATTATATCTCATTTGTTCTGCATGTCAACATCTTCATGACATGTGACATCCAATAGTCCGTTATTTAGCTTCCCTTGTGTAGAATTAGCTTGTTCTAACATATTAAATCTGCAATTTAAGACCCATCTTTCAGTAATGTATACCTAATTCCACTTGTATTGTGTTATATAATGTATTGATATGTAAAATTCATGACTGATGCTAATATTTTTTTTCATGGTGAAATGGTGTAATGGTAATCTAGGTTTAATCTAAATAAATAAATAATGAAATAAAGATAAGATAAATAAAAATAAAATCAATTGTTTTAAATGCTACAAATAAATATAGGCATCCCAACATTATAATAAACAGTATGAATAATGGATCCATTTGTTAAATATTATATCTAACAATGTTTCATTAAATTATTCGTTTTTAAAGATTAAAGTAAGCATTAGATGGTACCAAGGATATTCTAAATAAAAATATGAGAAATGAGCATGCACAATTAAATATACAATATTGATGGATTATTTGTAGATTCCTAATTGTCTTAAAGCAGTGGTCACCAACCTTTTTAGGCCCAAGATCCCTGACACAAAGCAGAGTTGCGCTTTATACGGAGAAGAAAATGCCATTGCCATCGAAACTTTTCTCAAGACAGTACCCTTCAGTGATACATTAATATAACCCATAAATGTAATGCATTTACTGGGTTTTTTTCGGGATCTACTGGGACAGTGATAAAGATCTACCAGTCGATCGCGATCGACGGGTTGGCGACCACTGTCTTAAAGCAACAGTTGACCCAAAAATGAAAATTTGCTGAAAATCACTCTCAGGCCATCCAAGATTTTAATGAGTTTGTTTATTCATCAGAACAGATTTGGAGAAATGTAGCATTACATCACTTGCTCTCCAGTGTATCCTCTGCAGTGAATGGGTGCCATCAGAATGAGAGCTCAATTTACATCTTGGATGGCTTTAAGGTGAGTAAATTTTCATTATGGGGTAAACTATTCCTTTAAATCAGCCCTGCAATGTGTCACATTACATGCAACCTTAAAGGGATAGCTCACCCAAAAGTGAAATTTCTGTCATTAATTTCTCAACCTCATGTCATTCTTTTCATTTTTGAGTGAACTATCCCTTTATTATTCCAATGAGTTTTACCCTTCATTTCTGACAAAAAGGATGTGAGTGGAGTTTTCGCCCCCTCAATGAGAAAGCTGTGGGCCAATCCGAGCGGGCTCTGGGTTACTGAAGCCCTTTACGAGAATGCAAATTGTGAAAGGAAGTCAGGCATTTTAAACATGGTCACTTGAAACCCTTTAAAACACCTTGCTCCTGACACAAGCAAGTGTAAGGAGGCTGTACTGCGGTTACTGCTTAGTGAGTTAGGCTCATCTTTCACACTGTGGTCAGAAAATTAGGCTATGCTGAGCGCTAGGCATGAAGAGTGAATTTTTATTTGTAACACCAAGCATAAGCCAATTAGGTAGATTTCGACAAAAATGCTTTGTTTGGACTGTAAATATGATGAATCTTTTTTCAAACTGTTCAAGGAAATTAAATGTCACATGAGGAAGCCAACGCTATGTACAACGGAAACAAATTTCATGAAAGTTTATGCCCACTCATCACTAAAACTGAAACTAGATTCTCTAGATTGTGCTGACACAAACCATTCATCCTTTTTATAGAATAGATGGGCTGTCTGACCAGAAGAAACATAACGGCTCTTTGGGCCTCCGCCAGGCTGTTGTACACACTATTTATCAAAGATCAAGAGAGCTACAGACAGAGCGCTGCTGCAGACGACATACAAGCATTCAGAGAAGCAGCCACATGGCACCACGAGAACATGACACTAAATCACCCACAAACTAAAAGAGTGCAAACCAAAAGCAGAGGGGACAAAAATCTCCATCTCAACACCTTTTTGTTCTAAATAGCATGTAAAATACCGTGGCATAGTGACACAGTAAAACCACTGTGTTTTTTTCCCTGCAGGATGGGATTAATGCTGTGTTTATTTGAAATGCAATTAAAGCTAAGCGGTAATGTGAGGGGTTAAGAGGCAACAGGCGCTTGCAGAAACATGTGCGAGCAGGATGAGGTATGAGCTGTGCTTTCTAGAGGACTAAGGCCTGTCTACTGGCAATGGTGGAGCAACAGCGAGCAGAGGGAAACTGCTCCCTGTGACCCCCCGTCAGCTATGGCAGGGAGCCCTCTCAGTAGCTAGCTACAGCTTATTTTGGAGACCAAACCTACGCCTTTTAAGGACTCTGTACCACGTGGACAAATAAGGAACTATGCATGTTCCTTATTTTATTAAACAAAGTATATCTGACATCTGGGTCTGTGAATAGCAAGGGCTAAAGGCACAAATGACACTGAAAGTGGCAAAATGCCCCCAATAAAAAAATTTTGGGGGACTGAATGCCCCATAGTGAACTTCTCTGATATTTTTTCAGCAATCAAACATTTTTTATATTTCATAATTTCACAATTTCTATTAACTATTCAGTTAAAGTATTTAGCAAAAAAAATGCAATTTCAACATTTCATTCACTCTAATGTAGCCTTCAGTGATTCACTGACAGCAAGTTTTGTTATTGTTATGTAACATTAAAAAAAGTAAAAAATAGTTTACGTTAATTGAAATAAACCAGAAATAAAATAAAATATAAATATAACATGCAAAACTGAAACTGAAAATGAAAACAAAAGAAGATATTTTGAATGTTTCTGTGTGTTTTTTGACCATACAGTGGAAAACAATAACCAAGACTGTTTGGTTATCAAAAATCCTGAAAATATATTTTTGTTTTGTGTTCCAGAGAAGAAGGAAAGTCATACAGGTTTGTAACAACATGAGGGTGAGAAAATGACAACAGTTCAATTTTAGGCTGAACAATCCCTTTAACACAATCGAACGAGTCCATTTTTATCAATTAATGAAACAAAATATACTTTACCATGACTATACTTTTACACGAAAAACACCTAAAATGAATGTGCTTATTCTGATTTAAAACAAATGTATTTTTAGCTTCCAAAAAACAGTTAGCCATTAGAGCTGGTAACCTTGATCCAATAAATTCTACTCAGTCAGCCAGTGACGGAGCATGAGCAGTTTTAGAGACGTTGCACTGCACAAGATTAGAAACTGTGAGAAACTGGAGTAGACAACATACTCCACTGTCCCAGTTTCCACCTACATGCTAGATCCTTTGAGGATCCAGGGATAGTGGCCTAACATTTTCAACAAAGCCTGGGCCAGCTGCACATGATCTCCTCGGCTTGTTCCCTCACTTATATAAATACAAATAACTTCCAAAAGCGACTGCTATAGACTCCCCATCGCACTGAGGCCATGTTATAGGTGTTTAACTAGCCTGTAGTAGGCATGGGCCGATTACCGGTTTCAAGGTATACCGCGATTTGAAAATTCATGGTTTCAAAACCGCTAATATTTTCCGTTATACCGTTCCTGCGGTATGCGCTGTTTTTCATGTCTCCTCAAAGACTGAAAGAGTAGGAATCCCTCAGGTTGAGTGCAGTGTAGAGAGTAACACGACCCTCATCCTCCTGTTGGTGCGAGCGAGCGGTCAGTCACGTGTGTGTAGGATGGCCGAACTAAGGAGCTTCCCCTGGAACTTACGCGATCGGCAACCGGACGTTTTTTGTCTTATTGCA
>NW_015662000.1:619454-623287 GCF_001515625.1 Sinocyclocheilus rhinocerous | reverse complement strand
TTGCTCTCCTCACAAATCAACTCTTTCTTGTTTTTGTTTCATGCTCTCTGTGCCTTGCCCTGGACTTTTATGTCACTTCCTGTCTCCCGTGGTGTTTGTAGTCCGTTTGTTTATTGGTTCCCCTTGATTAGTCTCCCCAGGTGTGTCTTGTTATCTTGTTAAGCTTGTTAGCCCCTTGTGTGTATATATAGCCCTAGTTTTTCTTTAGTTCCTTGTGAGTTGTTGAATGTAATGGTTGTCTGTTTGCCAGTCATTCTGTTCTTTGTTCCCTTTGGTTTTTCCTTATTGTTTGTTCTAGCTTTTCCATGAAATACCAGCACATAGATCCTTGCCTCTGCCTGTTTTCCGCAGCTTCTCCACAACGTTACAGTTTTTCACTGTCAAATCTCTTTGACTAGTGCATCTTTGAGCCTATATTTAGTATAAGTAAAATACTTAAGTACTGTTAAAATCAGATACTCTAAGACTTCTACTCAAGTTGTTTTGGAATTGGTGACATGTAACGTGTAGTGGAGTAATTTTCACTGTAAGGTATCTGTACTTTTACTCAAGTATGGCTTTTAGGTACTCTTTACACCTCTGTCTCTGGCTCCTCGTGTCTTTACGAGATTTTTTCCCCTTTTACCTTTTACCTTTCTCCCCTTTGGTTCATGGGCATGAGGATTCTGCCCTATTTAGACGATTTGGCTGCTCTGTGCCCCAACAAGAGTGCGTGCTTTACGTGACACCATGATTATTCTGGAGCATATACAGAAGCTGGGCCTTACTGTGAACAACTCAAAAGTCATTTGGTTTCAGAGCAGACCATAATCTGTCACAATGTCTGCCATGCTGTCTCACATTCGGAGAGACAGCATTCTTCAGTTACTGACTCGTTTCCGTCTGGAGGCAAGGATACCTCCTTCAGGGAACGAGGGTTACCATACGTAACCGAGACGTTTTCTTCTATTTTCCACACATATTCCTGTCTTAAGCACCACAAACATGGATTTCGGTACAGAACACAGAGCTGTTTGTGTTTGAACTCGCATGATGTGCATGTTCTTTTTTACGTCCACATTCATCAGGTTACTTGCGATTATCAACCCAAATTGGATCAAATCAACCCAGCTTCTTTACCCAACAGTTTCAACCAAGCGTTTGGATTGAAACAACAACCCAGCGTTTTTTATGTGTATGTTATTGCTAAATCGTTTGTAAACGTAAAATTGTTGTTTAACATATTAGGTCATACATACCATGTAATATTAGAATAGGTACCCCGTATATTCAATATATTTATAGTACAAATATATGTATTTTTTTTTTTTTCCAGGTTATTGCCTCTTTATTCCCTAAATGTTGCAGATTGTTCTCTTATACCTACACGGAGGTACTGGATGTACTGTATAGGTACTAGGCATGGGCCGATTACCGTTATCTAGGTATACCGTGATTTGAAATTTTCACAGTTTCAAAACCACTAATATTTTCAGTTATAACGTTCCTGCGGTATGCACTGTTTTTCATGTCTCCTCAAAGACTGAAAGTGTAGGAATCCCTCAGGTTGAGTGCAGTGTAGCCCTCATCCTCCTCATCCTCCTGTTGGTGCGAGCGAGCGGTCAGTCACGTGTGTGTAGGATGGCCGAACTTACCCTGGATCTTCTGGACTTGCACAAACTGCGTTGCAATGCAATCGTTTTCCAAAATGTCATTTATGTGAAAATATGAAGTCTGTAAACGTCCGTTAACAGAGGCCAGAGACACTGAAGACGGACGCATAGAGAAAAATACTGTAGCAGGGAGATCACTCACTGTTCATGATGCACGAACTATTGGAAGAAAATCCTCTATATTGATTTGGGGGTTTATATTAATGTGTTTCTGAGGGGAACTGACTGTCTTCAGAAAAGTTTACGTGGTATTTTCTTTTAATCTCGTCTCTGTATAGTTCATATTAAAGCAGGTAACCAAGGAAACACTGTTGACACAGTTCTGGTGTTCCAAAAGCACCTCCTGCTGTCAGAGAGTGAATATGCATCTCATTCAGAGCTTCTGCTGTTTGCTTCGTTCTGGCATGTAGTATAATTTCACAAAGCTAGTCAGAACATTCAGTTTTTGCTTCAAATTGGGTTATTATTCAATCAAATTATGTATATGAAATTATATAACTAAATGATATGAAATGATATAAATGATATGTACATGAATTATATAACTAAAATTAAATAACTGTAATTACAGATTAAACCTATGTTTACAGATTAAGTCAGTCTTTATTTTTCTTCTTTTTAGGAAACAAATCAAAGAAAAATAAACAAATTCTACTGTTCCCAATATTCTGTATGTTGCTCAGAAACAAAATATATTGCATTCAGCGGGAAAGTGTTTTTTTTTTTTTACTCAGTCATTTAAAAATAACACATTTTAGAGCTGTAACGACAATACCGTGATACTGTGAAACCGTGATATTTTTGCTTAAGGTTATCATACCATCAAAATCTCATACCGGCCCATGCCTAATTGTGATATTTCTTAACTTCCTCAAAGTTCTTCTCCATTCCTTTACATCATCAGACATTGTGAGTCTGTGACTCACTCTCAGTCCTTCACAGCACAAACAAAGGTTCAGTGTGTTATATCCATATGAGGAAAAAAGGCTGTTAATGGGATATGGATTGGTGGGGGATGGCCGAGTTTGTGATAGATGAACGTGTCCCCTACGCAATCCAGTGACTGAAATTGGATACAATTTAAATCACTTTCTGGTAAGAGACACCTTAACTCCATTCTGTTGGGTTAATAACATGTAGTAAATTTAAAAAGGACACACATCACGAGTGATGTCTTTGCAGTTGCGCAATATTTCTTGCATCTCTCAAAAACAAGTTCGAAATTAGAACTCATCCCGGCAGAGTCTACCTCTTTTTGCTAGTACTTCCTGTCTTTTCCACGAAAAAGGCTTCTTTAAATTTTCACAGAAAAGTTAACTCATTATTCCCCAAAGTTATAAATACAATTTGGACATGTAAGATTTACATGAAGTACTGGCTGTGCCATCCATCACTTCTGTCGTATGCTAAAAAGGTGGTGCTAGGTCATCGATGACCAGTCTATGATTATGTCATTATACTAAAAATCAAGACCAAATACTGGTAAACCTCAATGTTGGGTTTGTAACTGTAAGTGTTCAAAATGGCAATATTTTATCATTTAATCTCATAGCCACCCAGACCTATTTCAATAACCAATTTCTAAGTTTTAATATAAAGAAAAAGATTAACACCTTTCACACATTGAGGTGGTTGCAGGTAGGTGTATAAATCCCATTCAATGCAATGGAAAACTGTTCATGATGCACAAACTATTGGAAGAAAATCCTCAATATTGATTTGGGGGTTTATATGAATGTGTTTCTGAGGGGAACTGACTGTCTTCAGAAAAGTTTACGTGGTTAATCTCGTTAATCTCGTCTCTGTATAGTTCATATTAAAGCAGGTAACCAAGGAAACACTGTTGACACATTCCAAAAGCTCCAAAAGCACCTCCTGCTGTCAGAGAGTGAATATGCATCTCATTCAGAGCTTCTGCTGTTTGCTTCGTTCTGGCATGTAGTATAATTTCACAAAGCTAGTCAGAACATTCAGTTTTTGCTTCAAATTGGGTTATTATTCAATCAAATTATGTATATGAAATTATATAACTAAATGATATGAAATGATATAAATGATATGTACATGAATTATATAACTAAAATTAAATAACTGTAATTACAGATTAAACCTATGTTTACAGATTAAGTCAGTCTTTATTTTTCTTCTTTTTAGGAAACAAATCAAAGAAAAAAATAAACA
>NW_015662000.1:614536-619387 GCF_001515625.1 Sinocyclocheilus rhinocerous | reverse complement strand
CAGTCATTTAAAAATAACACATTTTAGAGCTGTAACGACAATACTGTGATACTGTGAAACCGTGATATTTTTGCTTAAGGTTATCATACCGTCAAAATCTCATACCGGCCCATGCCTAGTCTGCAGCAACGGTTTCATTTGTTTGAGAACTAAGCACTTATCTCTGTGCACCCATCTCATCGGCCAAGTTTCACACTACCACTTCCTGTTTGTCTCCATGGTAGCGAAGTCAGGTTTTCCGCTACAGAGCTGACAAGCTTGCACTCCATCAGTGCAGGAAGCCTAGTTTAGAGAATGCTTATACTCCTACCAGATGTTTATAAAGCTCTTTGTTTCTAAGCAGTGCAGTAATATCTAGCGGTCCTAGTGGGGTGTTCGGTATTTCATCCTCGACGTCAACAATGCCTTCATTTATTGCATATGTGCCAAGGAGTCGAAAAACAAAAGCAACAGTAAGATCTGACACAGGTTAAGATTATATTCTGACAAATTATTAAACAGAAGAGTGTTGATTTGTAAATTTACCTTAAAGGGACAGTTCACTCAAAAATGAACAGTCTGTTATTATTTACTCACCCTCATGTCAGTGCAAACCTATATGACTTTCTATCTTCTGTAGAACACAAAAAATACATTTTGAATAATGTTTTAACAGTTTTTGTGCATATAATGAAAGTCAGTGGAGCCCAATGCAAATCTAAACCCAACTGACTTTCATATGGACATTTTTATTGTGTTCGACAGAAGACAGTTTCGTAATGTAAAGGTGAGTAAATGATGACAGAATAACTAACGTTTTAACACATTATCAATGTCAGCAGACTTCAGACTTCACAAAGAAAAAGTGTTGTGGAAATCAGGAAGGAATTTATCTAACCAAATTCTCATTCAAATTCTTGAGGAAGGCTAAAGAAAAAGCCCTAAAGGTCACACATGAGGCTATTTGCCCACATGCATTAAAGCCATTTCATTTACACTCTAAAATAAAGAGTTCATCAGCTATGGATGCTGATACTGAGCTGCTATATTAATGACAGTGTTTAAAAATGTCTTGCTATTTGCTCACATGCATAATGTTAGTCAGCAGCAAATGCATAGCAACAGCAACAAGAATAATTGTATTAAAAATACATATATTGTTGAAGCATTTAGACAGAGCCGTCACCCGCAATCTATAAGTTTGTTTTAAAGACAGCATGTGTGTGATTAAAAGGCACATGTTGATCTTTGAATACTCAAGGTTGAGGTAAATCCGTTACGCAGGTTATTCACCTGTACTGCCCTCATATGAATAACAAACTTAGGCATACTGAATTTGTGTAGACGTCATTAGGTAAGCCTTGCAAATAAAGAAGAGAATGAAGTGTCTATGAATGAACTGACTATCAATGCTGTTAGTTTTGATTTATCTTTCCTTATAGTACAGACTAAAATTGCTACAGATAAGAAGTGGCGTGGTGATTAGCAAATTTCTTTTTGTTGAACCTGATACGCCTACGACAAAGTAAATGGCAAATAGCATCCCACATGCACTTCAGCAGAAATGCATTTTACTGAGAAGAGCATGTGAAAATGATCTACAGATGTACTGCTAATCAAAGCGTTCTGATTGAGCTTTAAAGACTTTGAAGATCATCAGCATTTGCCTTAGGCAGTTTAAAAATAAAATAGTGTGTCTATTTTCCCAGTGCTACAGATCGGCTGCTGTATCTTGCGTATTTTTAGAAACTCCTTATGCAATCCAGACACAGACAGAGCAACTCTTGGTCAGGGCGGGAGAGTCTGGGAAGCATGGAGGGCTTAACAACGAGAAAAGTAAGAGATAAAGAGATTAAGAGAGAGTAAAGACCTGTACGGAGTAAGCAGAAAGGGGAGGGTAGAGGAACAGCCATGAGTGACTAAAACAACCACTTCCCACAGTGTTTGGTTTCATAATCATCTAAACTGAATATCCACCTTATCAGCATTAATTCTCATATCAATCTCAATGAATATACAAATTAAGTCTTTAGTAGACGCACAAAAACCGACAGCTTGAGAACACAAAAGCTGAGGTGCTCCTTGATATGAGACAGAATAAGGTTACATTATCTTCCCCATTCACTGGTTTGCTAATCAAATTCAAGCATCGTGGTCCTTAGTGGTCAAGAGCTGCTGCTTTTCTGTTTAGTAGTCTGAGCTCAGTGAGGGCCTGCAGCTGCATGCATGATTCATTAGCAGTAAAACACCACAGAGAGCTGCACCAACTACTCTACCCTCAACTTTCTTGACCACATGCTCTCAGAGTTGCTTGTAGGGCTGGGCGATATAGCTAAAAAATGTATCAACGATATAATGTTTCATATCGTTCGGTATCGATAATTATTGACATTTTTTATAACCTTTTTTAAAACAAAGAGCAATAGAAAAAATTGTTTACATTTAACCCCTGTATTTTTAAATTAACTCAATTCATTGAGACAATCAACAAATATTTGTTTGTTTTAACAGTAAAACACAAAATACAAATTAACCAAATATCTAATTTCTAATGTTTTATATGCAGATTGAATAGATTAAACTTTTGGCTTGTTTCCCGAGGCCACGGGAGGGCGCAATGAGCAAAATAATGCAGCACATTAAATTGTCAAGGCAAGGAAATAACTGTCTATAAAAAATCATGCATTAGGTCTAAATTAACTCATATAAATAGGGCTGGGTATCCTTAAAAAATGTTCGATATCGATACCGATACCTTGACTTCGATACCACCGCATCTTGTGCTCCACTGATGACGCTCCCTGACGCACACCTAACATTTGATTGTACCATTTTTGCATTCAAATGCAAATGTTTATTTTAAATTCAACTAATATTAATTTTTTATTCACAATATCCTCATCACAGGCAGGCACAGCACTCATGTTCATGTTTGTGTGTGCTGTCTGTGTCACTCATAGCACGTGCCTATATCGTTCACTTTATCGAACATTTTTTATATCGTTATCGATGAAGGTGTACCGTCGATAAATATCGATACCGTTTTATCGCCCTGGCCTATTATCTAAAATATCCAACACTAAATATCCACTTGCAGTCTACAAAATGTAGTAGTGCTGCTTGGCTCCAGTCAGCAGCGGTCAATGTATTTAACTGATGGAGCTGTCACAGATAAGGAAGGATCTGTTCTCCGCTTCTCTCTTGTGATTTTTGGCCTCCCCCTCTCTCCAATTCCATTCCAGCCCTGCAAGACCAAGACCTGACCTCCGCTTTAACCCATGGCACAAAGCACCACAGCTCTCTGTTGATGTTTATAGCATGCAAGACAACCTAACAAATGGCTGTGATTTCATATTTTTACGTAAAACAACATTAAAGTCAGCATGAAATGAAAAAGTTATTTTCTAAATGCATCTTTTGAATGATTCGTCTATGCATGCGTTTAATTTCTTATTTAATTTTTTTTGAGTTTATCATTTTTAACTCTTCTGCTGTGCTAGAAATCCGTTACACTTTTTAAAAACTGCTAGTAAATCTCTCATTATGCTATATTATCAGCAAATCTTAAATTAGGCCTACATTTTTTCGTTAACTTGTTTTCTTTCCCACGGTTTTTGTATTTCTTTTTGGAACTGATTGGTTGTAAGCCTCACTGATTTGAGCTTAGGAGGGAAAGATTTGTGTGACCAGAAAAGTGACCAAAACAAAACATGAGGGTTTATTACAATGTAATAACTCAGTATTCAAGTGAAATATTCTGATCTGTCTCAATCAAATCAAAAACCAATGGATAGAACAAATTCCCCGTCTTACATTTTTTTAAATAATCAGTTTCACGCAAATGTATGTCACAAAACAGAAGAAAAGATCTGTTGCTACTTCTGCTACATTGTGACTTTAACAAGAAACAACATTATAATTCTGGCCATAACAAATATTAGTCAATAATTACTTAAAAATTATATCACACAATATTTTTTATTTAAAAGTACAATTAGTTAAATAATAATGATAACAATAATAATAATAAAAAATCCTTTAAAAACTCAAATTAATATTTTGTTGATGCAAGTAAAGGTTAGATGAGGGCAAAAGTAATAAAAAATATGGAAAAGGTATCCACAATTAAACATCCAATATTAAATGAATAAATAGAAATAATCACTAATATCAGTATTTATATTCATATGAACACATATGCTTATTTGCATTTTTTTTCATAAATGTTCAGTGTTTTTAAAATAATGATGAAATTATTTTTGACAAAGGACAATGAGGATGTGCTTTCACAAAAGGTCATGAGTACAATACAAATAGCTGCATTATTTTCATGCCTTTTCTACTGGAACATTTTCTTAAATGTCAACCATCCATGTAGGCTACATTTATCCACTGTAAATATACAAATAAATCAGAAAAATGACACTTAAGGATGGTATGTGTGACTGGAAAATAACAAAAATTTAATATGTCTCAGACAACTAAACACAGCTACCATTTGGAAAATGTCACCAGACAGTGTAGAAAAAAAGAAGAAACAGAAAACAAGCTGTAACTCATTAAAAGACGTTAAAAGAATGACATTTTAAGACATTTTCATGTAGAACACTAGAGGAATGTTGTATGTTTGGTCTGTGACAGTTCATTCATAAAGAAACATCTAACAAACAGCAGGAGTAGACTTGTGCTGGTATTCGGTAATGCCATATATCACGGTAATGAATATGCATGGTATTGTTATCGTGGGCACTTCTAAATACCGTGAATAATTATATATTACAAATTATTCAGAATTTTGAATGCATTTTAAGAATACTTTTCCCATAAACTGGTTAAAATGCACAACACCGCTGTATGCTGCGTGAAAGACGC
>NW_015662000.1:589489-614358 GCF_001515625.1 Sinocyclocheilus rhinocerous | reverse complement strand
GCATCCTAGGTGTATATGACTTTCTTCTTTCAGACGAATCCAGTCGGAGTTATATTAAAAATTGTCTTTGATCTTTCAAGCTCTATCGTTGTACTCAGCGGGTGTTGCATTCCTTCAGTTCAAATGACGTGAAAGAAGAAAGTCATATACACCTAGGATGCATCGGGGGTGAGTAAAACGCAGCCTAATTTTCATTTTTGGCTGAACTAACCCTTTAACTAAGGTTAACTAATGAGGTCAGTCTGGTCTTATTGTAAAGTGATACCTATTGGTCTTTATAGTTCTTTCGCACTTTAATCTGTGTAAAACTTTTAACTTTATACATTTTTCTGTATTGCTTTATTGCATTTAAATGTTCAGTTATTTTTGTTATAAGAAAAAAAGTTATTAAACCTGTTATACTGTATTATGACAGCACTTTTTTTTTTTTTACTTAATTTCAATATTGTGGTAATACCGTATAGCGTAATAAAAGCATTAGCAATAAATCGCAACATGAAAATTTGATACTGGCATATCCCTAAGCAGGAGGTGAAGACTGTCACACCAAACATAAATGGACAACCAAAGGGACACACATAAAGGCATCTAAATCTGAATGATTTTGTTATCTGTAGAGCAAATACTGCCATTCTTCATCTCAAAGTACAGTCAAGGAGACCCACAAGTATATGAACATGAACCACTCCCAACTGAACTGCATAAGCCTATAAGAAAAACACATCAGCAAGGCTTTCCTCTCCAAAGACAGATAATGGTGCAAGCAATAACAGTCAGTAGTCAGCTGAGATGAGTCTTGCTTCAGCAAACCTCTAAGCTTATCATCTCGCAACCAAAACTTCCAACAGGAAACGATTACTCACCCACAACTCCACTACTCATACAGATATTATTTTGCAACCTATTTGCATGCACATAAAAGGACACAGAGACCTTACAAATAAGATTCATTACTGTATAAGCCTCAAATTAAGGTTTTACACTCATTTCCATCAATATGATCACGTTTGCAGAAGTTTTTCGACAAGCACAATAACCTTAAATGAACAATTCTTTATATAAACATTGACAGGTTTTGTTCTCATGCTATAAGGAACGTATTAGTATGCAACTGCAAGTGTTTTAAGGAGCAAAACAGAATGTTGTCCATTAAACTGAAGGTTAGGCAAGAGAAAATCAAAGCAGACCTCTGATGGTCATGAAGTGCATGAACCCAACAGATGGTGCCAATTGTCGGTTGCGAGACATGCTGAACTTCTTTTTTCTCGTTAACTCTAATGCACTGATCAATAACGCACACAAACAAAGAAAAAGACAGCAGATTTTGACTCACCGAATGGTTTATTCCCCACATGAGAACACTGAGGAGAGGGTCGCTGGCACGAAACAGCTTCACTTTTTGACACACGAAGTGTTTCTTCTTCGTTTTTGTTTTGCTCGCAAACGATGAGACAGTGTTACCAGCCGAGGCCATTGTTTGTTGTATAACAATAAATTAACTATCACACAGTGACAAGTGTTTTAATTAAGCTAGTGGGGTCCTAACTGTCTTAGTAAAATATAATTTGGCATAACGTTCAGTTAGCTAACCGCAGTCAGCTAGCTGTACCAACTCAACTATTAGATCGCTAGACAGATGAATATCTCGCCAAATGTGCTACAAAAAGTCTGCTGTTACATATAACATTAAAGTTCAGAGCAAAAAGCCGTATTATTTGTAAGTTCTCGTCCGTAAACTGCAAAAGCTCCTTAAGACTTCATTAGTAAGCCCTCCTTACTTGCTAACTAGCTAGCCTGCCAAGTCAATCTCCCCTCGGGAGCTTTTCTAACACTTCGCTTAAAGAAAAAACAAACCAAATACTGACCGATACCACTGAAAATGAAGAATAAAATGTAATTTGAGCGACGTCAGTTTAATTTGAAGAGAAAGAGCGGGTGGAGACGAGACATCCACTGCGGCGCTGCTCCGTTAGCATGCTAACTCGCCCAGTCAGGCTAAGCCAACAACCCTTCAAATATGTCTCAAGCAAAATCCCACTCCCACTTTCTTTCTTCGTCGTTTGTCTGCCCCGAAAAGGTGTTTATTTTTAGGCGCAGCCAGTATTCCGAGTGCGGAACGTGTCCGAGTCTGAATTCGGTGTGAATTTTGTCAGCTATATTGCTTAAAGTTGGCGTATCCGGCTCATCCGCACTGCAATGCCAGATTGACGGACTGACAGCTACGCGAGCACACACACACAACACACACACACACACACAACACACACACAACACACACACACAAAAACGAGCACACACATACACGCTTTGATTTATAACTCAAATATTTATTTTCATTGAGGTCAATCTAGATTCAGAGGGGAAGATAATAAATGGCTAGAAAAGCCGAGCACAAACAAAATTTGATTTGGCACAAAGGTAAAAGCACGATAGATAGATAGATAGATAGATAGAGGTGCATTTTAATTGTACTTGAGGAATGGCTTAATTCATCAAAGCCCATGGTGCCTCTGGATGTGCTGCATATGTATAGTCTTATGGTACAAATGACTTTGTATGGCGCTCCCTGTTACACCCAGGCTAGATCAGCCTACTGCTCAGCATGCTCCTCATTCCAGCAAGCAAACATGGAGTGGGTGGGTTCCACTCTCCATGAGTCTGGACATGATTCTCATCTGAAGGTCCAGGTCTGATCCAATGACAGTTCATGTCATCTTAGATGGAGGAAATTCAAGATGATACTGACAATCCCACAGTTTCATGTTTTATGGGGATGGCATTACTAGGCTACTGCTGTTGGTGTTAGTTAAATACTGGAAAAGCTTCTGGGTTACGCTTTATTTTAAGGTGTCCTTGTTACAGTGTAATTATACATTTAAGTACTGAGTAATATTAATTAACTACATGTACTTACTATATGGTTAGGATTAGGGTTTGGCTTAGGGTTAGGTGCATGTAATTGTGCATATTTTATTGTTATTATAATAGTAAGTACGTGTAACGTGTAACAAGGACACCTTAAAATAGTGTTACCAGCTTCTGTTATTTCAGAATTTCTCCATTTTTCAGATGTTCTTCTGATGATTTATTTAATTATTTTGTGTATAATCTAATAAATTATTACGTCAGAGCCACCTAACGGTTCATGACCGACACATTTTAAATAAATAAATAAATGACCAAATATGTTTGGGAGTGATTCTTGCCCCACCTACAGGTGAAATGGTAAGTTACATCTGTCACCTAGCAACAGCAGCAAGCTAAACAGAAACCCAAACACTGCTTTCAGCGTTGCTGGTATTTTTATGTTTTGTAGAAGTTGCTTATTATTATGTTTTGTAGAAATAATTTATTAAGATATTAATTATTTATCTTGTTGAACGGTGTTCTGTACTAGTTTTTAAATATTGTTCTTTTATTTAGGCCCGTGAAGTATTTGATCTCTAGATGGGGAAAAAAGTAAAAAAAGAGGCAGAGCCATTCTCGAAAGATGTGGTGAGAACATTTTTCTCCACTCGTGGCTCTCCTGAAATATTTCGCGACCTTTTAATAACTTTAATGAAAAACTTTTAATTAATAACACGTCTTATTCTTTCAGTTCGACCCTTTACCTATCGAGAGCAAAACAGCAGCGACAGCGGTTCTTATGCTCAGCTCTCCTGAAGAAGAGGTGCTGGCAAAAGCTTGTGAGGCCATCCACAAATTCGCAGAAAAAGGTAACTCATCTAATCTTATAGTCATCATCTTAAGGTCACTGAGAATTTTGCAGAGGTAAGTGCTCACTATATTCCCATGTGTGGCTCTCCTTGATCGATCCCTGTGTGTTTTGCTGTTGTGTTGATATTTTTAGGTGATGAGAATAAGACTTCTTTGATGTGCTTGGGAGCGATTGAACCTCTTTCTCGTCTCATATCTCACGAGGACAAGACTGTGCGCAGGAATGCTGTCATGGCTCTGGGCATCATGGCTTCTAACAGTAAGTAGGGTATAAAAATAGGCACTGCTAGTAAATCAAAGGATGTTCGGCAACATAGTTTTCATTTTAGCTGTCATATTTAAACAGATGAAGTTAAAAAGTGTTTGAAGAAGCTGGATGTAATACCTGCAGTCATCAGCAAGCTATCACCTGAGGGTAATGACACATTTTATAATTTCATTTTCAATTTTAGTACACACCCACACCCACACATATATAGATAGAGAGAGAGAGAAATATTTTGTAACCGTAAGTCTTTACTGTCACTTTTTATTAATTTGACATATCCTTGCTGAATAACAGTATTAATTTCTTTTTAAAAAAGAACAAAAAAGTACTGACTACAAACTTTTGAACATTAGTGTATATTGTTACAAAAAAAGTATATTTTGAATAAATGCTGTTCTTTTTAAAATCTTTTTATTCATCAAAGAATCCCGAACAAATATCAAAGGTTCCAAAAAAAAAAAAAAATTAAGCAGCACAGCTGTTCTCAACATTCATAAAAAAATCTATAAGGATCATGTGACACTAAAGACTGCAGTAATGAAAATTCAGTGATAAAGAAAATTCAGCTTTGCCACCAAGGGAATACAATATATTTTAAAGTACATTAAACAGAAAACCTTTTTTTTAATTGTAATAATATTTTACAATATTTCTGCTTTCACTGTATTTTTGATCAAATAAAGGCAGCCTTGATAAGCATTAAAAAACATTAAAAATCTTACTGACCCCCCCCCACACACACACACATATATATATTTTTTAAATATAATTTTTATGTTTACATATATAATTATTATTTTTTTTATTTCTTTTGCACAAACCTTACCTGCCACTTTCTTTTCCTCAGAGAATGTTGTGGTCCACGAGTTTGCCACTTTGTGTTTGACATCATTGTCAGTGGACTTTTGCTACAAGGTCCAGATTCTTGAGCACAAAGGGCTTGAACCTCTTATTCAGCTCTTGTCCAGCCCGGATCCTGATGTGAAGAAAAATTCAGTGGAGTGCATCTTTAATCTTGTACAAGTAAGACAACAGATGTCCGAGTCAGACAGAAGGTCTGTTGTGAATTAGACTAAAAGTCATCGGTCAGGGTGGTATTTTACAGCACTAACAAAACACAATTGTTAGATGAAAATTGAATTTGAAATGATTAGTATTTTGAACAATGCCATAGATATTCGATCGGCTTTAAAAGCATAACTCTTTGAATAGCAGAAGGATGCAGTTAAAATCAATTATTTGTGCTCTTTTCTTCTTTGTGCACACTCAGGATTTTCAGAATCGAGCGGCTGTGCAGCAACTAAATGGACTCCCCCCGCTTCTGGAACTGCTACGCTCAGAGTTCCCAGTTATTCAGCAGCTCGCACTGCGCACCATAGAGAACATCACCACTGACAGTGAAACCCGCGTGGCCTTTAGGAATGTACAGGGCTTTGACAGAATCCTGGAGATCCTCGGGACCAAAGTAGACTAATTATTCTCATCTGAATTATTCATGAGCACTTTTTGAAACTGCTTCTTAGTCACCTTTATTATGAGCAATCAAACTTTCTATATAAAAGTTGAGAACAATTCAAGCAATTCAATGAAAATCAAGCAACACATGATTGAGCAGTAATGGCAGCTGTGTCTCCTCCCTACAGGAGTTTAGTGACCTGCACGAGGGGACTCTCAAGGTTATCTCGAACTGTCTGGAAGACAGCCAGTCCATGCAGCTTATTCAGATGATGGGTGGTCTGGAACAGCTACTGCAGTTTGTTGGCACATCCACACTGCCTGAAGCACAGGCTAATGCAGTTAAAGCCATAGCCAGGATGGCACAGAGCGGTATGGAAAAAAAGCCTCAGTTCTCTGTTCTTTTTTGACAAATGAGTTTGTACTCTATACACTATCAGACAAAATGTACAGAAACAGCTTGTCACACAAAGGTACATCTTTGTACTTCATGTACAATGTTTTTTTTTGGACCTTAAAGGCGTAGAAAAATCTAAATTCTGTCATTATTTACTCACCCTCATGTTAATTGAAAACTTTGATTGTGGAACATAGAAGAAGGTATTATGTGTGTTTTACTCGTGAGACAAGTGTGGAACAACATGTGGGTGAGCAAATGTTGACATAATTTTCATTTTTGGCCAAATTGCATATTTGTACTTTAGTGAGAGCGCATTAGTACTTTAAGGGTGGTCGTTAGTAGCATAAATATGCATATTAATACCTTAGGAGGACATATTAGCACACATTAGTACATGTTTGTACTGTAAAGTTGCATGTTAGTTCTTAAGAAGACATATTACTAACATACATATTAGCACCTCAAGAGGATATATTAGTAATATTTTAAGGGTGCATTACCATGCATATTTGTACTTTAAGGTAGCATATTAGTGCCTTAAGAGGACATATTACAACTTCAAGTGTACATATTTGTATGTAACAGGTACATATGAGTACTTTAAGGCAGCATATTAGTAGGAAAAGAGGACAAATTACTACTTTAAAGGGGGCATATTTGTACTTTAAGGTTGCTTATTAGTTTCTTTAGAGGACATATTAATACTTTAATGGTGTATATTTGTATTACAGGTACATATTAATACTTGAATGGTGCATATTAGTACTGTAGGAGGACATTTTAGAACTTCAAGTGTGCATATTAGTGCCTTAAGGTTGTATATTTGTATTTGGCACATATTAATACTTTAAGCGTGTATTAGTACCTTAATAGGACATATTAGTACTTCAAGGTTGTATTTACAGGGACATTTTAGTACCTTAATAGGACATATTACTACTTGAAGGGTACATGCTGTATTTGTATTTACAGGTACATATTAGTACTTTATGGGTGCATATCAGAACCTTAGGAGGACAAATTAGTGTTTAGAGGGTACATACAGGTGTAGCTTTGAGGTGTACGTCCCCAGTGACATGCAAAAGGAACAATTTTTGCACATTTTGTCTAATAGTGTATACTGGTAGACACTGATATAAAGCAATAGACAGAACAGGATTTTCTTTTACAATACAATTGTATAACAATCCAAATTGTATATTGTGTTTTTTCTCTCCATAAAGGTGAGAACAGAAAAATTCTTCATGAACGGAATGTAGAAAAGACCCTCACTGACCTTCTCATGCAGGAGAATGAGAGTGTACGCACTGCTGCATGCCAGGCTGTGGCAACAGTGAGCAAAAACCTTTCCAGCAGAGATACGTTCAGAAGTCTGGGTAATCTCACTGACATCAAGCATCCGGGCTTGTTTTTATTTCCCTTTTTAATTCATTCTGACTTTAGTTTTGTCAAAATGATCACTCTTGTCCTTTTGTGTCATTGAAGCGCTGATGTGTCTGTGCATTTCAGATGCGATTAAGCCCATCGTGCAGCTGCTGAACAGTGAAGGAAGTGAGTTGAGAATGGCTGCAGCAGAGGCCCTGTCCGGCTTGACCAACGACAACAATCTCAATGCTTAGTGAGTCATAATTTCAAAATGCAACAAGATTATATAGTCAGTACAGTATTGCACAGCTCCATAGAAATGCACCTTTCTTTATCAATTTTTCAGTGCTATACATGATGCAGAGGGTGACAAGCTCTTGGTGCAACAGCTGCGAGACAGCTGCACGGGAGCAGCTGTGTATGCGGCATCAGTCTTGACAAACATGGCATCGCAGGAGGAGCTGCGCAGAAGCATTCTGGCCCATGAAGCTATGCCAGCATTGGTGGAGCTGCTACACTCCACTGACAATAACATACTCATCAGTGCAACGCAGGCTGTGGCTTCACTGGCCTGTGATGCAGAGGCCAGGATGGAGGTAACAGTGCACTGCACAAAAGAGCTAATTTCACAGGTCTATACAATCGCCACAGCTTATCAGCAAACTGAGTGTAGGAAAAACAAACTTTTTTTCTGTGTCAGTGGGTGTGAAGGACGTAAATGGATATTTTTGTACTTTACATTATGTGCAGTTTCTGGTAATTGTTTGTTTTTACATGCAGCTGAGAAATGTTGGAGGCCTGTCACCTTTAGTTCAACTGCTCAAATCTATCAATGCTGAAATTCGGAGAAATGCTTCCTGGGCAATTAGTGTGTGTGCAAACGATGAAATAACAGCCCTAGAATTGTGTAATGCCGGGTAAGCATGTTTTATGCTTTAATACACAAAATTTCCCACACTAAAATTCACATTTCTAAGTCTACATATGAACATAATATATAAGGCAAGTTTCCATGAGCCTTGGATTTAGGGAAAATAAATAAATAAATAGAAATTAATAAAAAATAAATAAAAATAAACATGTAGGCTTGAGATGTTTGCCACATTTGTAGAATTAACTGTTAAAGTAAAAACCAATAGATGGCAGTAAATCCCAAGTATCAGATTTCTAGATGAGAATGAAGCCTATTTTAGGACTAGATTTTACATTTGTGATTATTTTCTATGACAATTATACACGTTTTCCTCCAAACTTTTCATTCCTGTACTGCATATGGACATTTTATATAAATCACATTATTAGTAGCCATTTCCATTATATTCTAATCACAGTATTTTTGTATTTAATTAAATTTAAATACATTTAAATATTTTTTTATATAAATCAGCGTCAAACCAACAAACACTATGAAATAACAATATGTATAACATGTATGTCTATGTATTTAATAATATGTATTTTTTCACTACATTATATCAGAATCAGGCGATGAACTGTTATTATTTTTTATAAAAATAATGACACAAAGCAATACTACTACTAATGAAATCCTAATGGTGCTATAATAGTTTTTTTTTAAATGTATTTCTTTTGATTTGGGGGTGAAATAAGACCAGGACATGCTCCTGAGAGATTCTAGTTTTGAGAGATTCACTCTTTCAGATGTTTTGGCTGGTTAAGGGTCTCTTTATTGATTGTTCAGTCATTTAGATTTGTTGTCATCAATCTTACAGAGCTCTGGAGATACTCCAGGAAATCAACCTGTCACCAAACCGTAACAACAAATTTAGTGAGCTGGCACTACAGAAGCTTCTGGACAGTAATATGTCATTGAAGTATAGTCTGACAGGACACCTGTCAGCCAGCGATATAACTACAGATGGCTTCTACGACCCTGGACAGGTCCAAATGTGAATGTTTTTCAAGAGCCAAAATAAATCCTCACTCGCAGAGGTTGCATGCATCAGTCAATCTCTCTTTTCTCTTGCTTTCTCTTCTTCCTTCTGCAGATAAGAATGGGTCATCAGGTTCCTACCTTGGAGGAAATATCAAAACAAGTTGTCAACAAACATCGAGCCACTATAGCAGTGAATGGGAAACCCCTGGATCAGTATGTTAAGGCCAAGGGTCATGCTTTGGCAATCCAAACCTGCTGTTTCATGAATCTTGCTCAAACATTGTATCAAACAGCTCCACAAATAATAATTTCCTCACTGATTTAGTGCATTCATAGTCATTTTAGGGGCACATTTAATCAAATGTACGCTAAACGTCTTTTTCACTAGTATTTAGATCTCTTTTCAAATCAGAGAGAAAACAAGCTCTTTGTGGAGAATAAAGACTTTCAGAGCCCGCCCTCTTCCACACCATTAGTTCTACAGCAGCACACTTGAATATTAAATACCTCTGTTGCACAACAAATAGATGTAGATAGATGAAATTCCCCAGGGGAAATTCTTTTGCATGCATTGGCTAGATGCATGCAAAAATCTGGCCCAGAGATCCCACAGGAGAAATGGGAATTCTGCCATTGAGGCCCAAGCAACACAATTTATGCTCAGTTCAAGTTAATTACATCTGAAGATTCTAAATTACAAACAGAACATTACTTGACCGCTTTAAATGTTTGTTTTTGTGTTTGTTCTGATGCACTAATCTTAGGGTTTGTGGATTCAGTTCTACCATTGTCAAATGCCAAGTGAGCACAAAGGTCATTTGATCCACAGCTCTAGGAAATGTTGTGATGGTTTTGCATAGTGAATGTTAAAGGCATAGTCCACCCAAAAATGAAAATTTGATGAAAATGTACTCACCCTCAGGCTATCCAAGATGTAGATGAGATTTTTTTCATCACCGGAACAAATTTGGAGATATATATAGCATTATATGACTTGCTCATAGTGGATCCTCTGCAGTGAATGGGCGCCATCAGAATGAGAGTCCAAACATCTAATAAAACCATCACAATATTCCACAAGAATCCACCAGTTAGTGCCTTGTGAAAACTGTGTGTTTGTAAGGAACAAATCCATCCTTAAGGCTTTTTAACTTTAAACTGTCGCTTCTGGCCAAAATACCAATCCATAATCCATAATAATGCTTCCTCCAGTAAAAAGTCCATCCCATTTTGTCCTCTCACAGCAAAATCCACCAACATATTTGTTTAGAACTGTTTTGCACTGTTTTCGCTTGTGAATAGTGCTTGATCTGTGCATATTTCTTTCATGATTCAGATGCAACTTTAGTCTTAAAATATTTTAATGAAGAATTGGTTTATTACAAACATGCGGCTATAGTGGATTAAGTTAATTACTTGTGGATTATTGGGATTTGGACTGTGTTTGAACTCTTACGGCAAACATTCACTGCAGAGGATCCATTGGTGAGAAAGTGATGTAATGCAAAATTTCTCCAAATATTATCCGATGAATAAACACACTCGTCTGCATCTTGGATGGTCTGAGGGTGAAGTAAATTTTCAGGAAATTTTCATTATTGGATGAACTGTTCATTTAAGGTTAAAAAATGACTCATTCTTCTATCAGATTTATTACCAAGGAACCAGATGATTGTAAGCAAGATAGTCCAACAGAAACTACTGCCTCATCTGTTTTGAGCAGCAAAAGGAGCAGCAAAACACCAAGGTGTGTGTGCGTGAGTTGTTTTTACTTTCGGTAAACCATCTTTCTCACTCTCATCTCTCTTTCTAAAGTAAAATGAAGGGAAAGGGTAACAAAGAGGATGAGAAAAGGAAGGATGAGGATGAGTATAAGCCACAGCCAGAGATGGTGGTGGAGGAAGCATGGAGCTTGCCATATGACGCTGCATTTCATAATCTTGTCAAAGAGGCAGTCGAATCCATCACGCCACTTCAGGATGTGGTCAAAATGTATACGGCTTTGGCCATGTGAGTTTTTTCTCATTGTCATCCCATATTCAACATCCACATGGCTGAAATATGACAAGTAATGTGATTTTTTCACAGGTTAGTGTGTGATGCAATGGGCGGCCAGGTTGAGCCAGAAAAGCTACATGACTTTCTGTGGGAACTGCATATAAGCGAGCTGAAATTCGAAGCCTGTTCCAACATCGTTCTCATTGGAAAAATAAAAAAGGGCACCTACTTTCATAGAGCATTGCTTTACAAGGTAATTTATGCATCCTTATGTGCTCCAGAGGTCCTGTGCTATTGGCAGAACCCTCTCTCTTCTTGACGGTCTATAAAAATGGTCTGACAGTGACTTTGTGCAACCAAGGATGTAACCACATATTCAGCAATAAGAATCACATATTGAAAAGACAAAATAAACCACTAATGTGAATATTTGGTGAGAAGTGTGGTTATGGCTTCAGTTGCAACAGATATTTCTGCCCAATTGTGTGTAACAGATTAATTGCAATCCATTTTAGGTTCTTGCAGACCGAATTGGGCTGAGCTGCAGTCTCATAAGAGGAGAATACAACCGTGCCTGGAACGAAATCTTCATTACCAGTCCAAAGAAAACTTATGGTTACTCTCAGCCTGAATGTTATATCATAGATCTCATGCATCAACCTGGAAACCTCATGAAAAGCAACTCACCAGCAGCTCTAGCATATCACACCATTTAATAGCAATATTATGTTGGTATTATGTTTACACACACACACACACACACACACAGTTCAGATTTATTTAATATTTGTTTTTGAAATTAATTTTGGTGTCGGGGTCAGCTGGTTAATGCATCATTTTCTATTTTGTTTATTATAGCCTACGCTGTCAAAGTGAAATGAATTTAATTCTAATAAAGTATTATCAAAATTATGTGAATTCTGGTCAAATCTTAGTTACATTGCATTATCTCTGATTGTAATAACCGGTTGTAGAAGGCGGTACACGTTTCTCTCCCACATGAAGGTCAAAGTCTGCGATGAAATATGATAAGAGCGAAAACATTCCGATAAGACAGAAAACAAGGAACCCAAAAATCAAATTTTTATAAACTTCGACGTGTATGATGCGGTTAGTCCATTGACAAGAGGTGCAAAGATTGATCAGTTTCAGCCAGTCGACCGTGACCCATAAAGTCTGAATTGTGACCGGTTTCCGCTGCTCGAGCTGTGAGGGGGGAATGCAGACCACTGAGCTCAATTCAGCTTCTTTTCAGTCTTTTGGGGTAGCTTATGTGAACTAATAGTGGAGAAAGTCAGGCCACTGGATGAAATCATATGTCGAGAAAAATGTCGCGTTTTCTAATTCGCTTCTCCTCTATCGTTACCAACGGAGCGACTGTCAAATCAATTTTACCTCAGAAGAGGATATTTGTAGTGATTCGGCTGGTGTCTACATCAATGGGTAGGGATTTTTATCCTCGATCTATATTGTGTTCACAAATGAAGTACCTCAGGATATGCTTTCTATTGTAATTATTGTATTTTGTGCAATTTAAATTTTGTGCAATTCCATTTCGTTATCTAGTAAGTCGGTGCAAAGTGCAGTTATTCTAGTCATGTAGCTCAGAACATGTGTGACCTGATTACTCAAACACAGTGTTGGCTTTTGAGAAAGGCCTGCAAAAGTTTCTGTGATGCATGTTCAAATAAATAGGCCTAAGTAAAAAAAATAAAAATAATAATAATCTCAGCACTGACGCAGGAAATTACTCAAAATCAAAAAGAAATGCACAATATATATAATTTTAGATATAATAGTATAATTTAACTAATTAGATAGTAGCCCATAACACTGATTTATTCGATTTTTTGACTAATACCACAAAATATCTCAGAAATCTCATCAAATTCATGTTTGTGTTGATGTTGTTTTCTCAACAGAAAGGATTGCACTGCCTAGAGAATTATGTCATTAAAGACCTAACTTTGGTATTTTAGAAGACAAATATGATAGAATGTAAAATTTCTACTAACTAATTAAAACAATTCTCAAAACATTTTTGTTTGAAACATTTTCATTAGGGAAAGGTTATAAGGAAAAAACACTTGGATTTTTATTTGTAACAATTCTTTACAAATTGTGAGATTAGTATATTATCCATTATTAAGACGTATGTGTTGGAACAAAAAATGTATTGCGTTTATGGCTGTTTATACAGGTTTGCAGTCACTGACACGTTATGACCAGTCCACAGATTGGCAGAGGAAGCTGACTCCAGAACAGTATGTTGTTACAAGAGAAAAAGGCACAGAGGTGGTAAGTTAAAGGGGTCATATGATGCGATTTCAAGTTTTCCTTTCTCTTTAGTGCAGGACAATGATGTCAGCCGGTTTAATCATTTTGTTGGCTTTTTCGGAAACCCTACTTTGTGCTGTTTGCTAACATACAATGTAAATAGTAAAATTTCCACTCTTCTTTTCAGGTTGCCAGATACCATTAACATGTCATTTTATTTTATAGTGTGATGCCCATCTTGGACACGTCTTTGATGATGGTCCAGATCCGACTGGCCTTTTTTGTATTAGCTTACAATTTTTCTGGTATCTTATGTTTACATATATAAATGAGGTATTATCTAATTAAATATGCACTAAATTGCATACAATTCTAGAGCAAAAAATCGGAACATTCGATAAAGACAGGTTTAAAATTCTTTTCATTTTACTGACAGACTTTTTAATGAGTCGAAGTTTTTTGAGGGGAGGGGATTTTGAGACTTTAGTCTTTGCAACTTCAGGGATCTTATCTATGCACAATCAGCTTGTAATACTCCAAAGAGAAAGAAACTTGAAATCGCATCATATGACCCGTTTAATTACTTTTGGTTATGAGAGGGCAGGAAGACCCAAGTGAATAAGATAAGTTTTTCGAGGGGAGGGGATTTCGGATATCTCTTTTTATCGCTCTTTAAATCTGAAAATTCTGTCAACAGCCAGAAAAAAACAAATGTTCACCATTTTTTAGGAATTAAATGTTGTTTAAAATCAAACAAAGTATCAGAGAAGCAGCCAGAGACTCACCGCGCCTTCTTCTAGTTCTAACACTGTTAGCTTGGCATTGAAAATGGTCAACATGTGACCGAAACGTTTGCCTTGTTTTATTCAGTAAATTGCATATATCGTTCTCATCTCGCTTGTGATGCTTTAATGTTTGAATGTGCGGACTCTTTTCAAGCTCTTCATCTTAAAATCAAACAAAACATACAAACAACCCCTCTGTAAAAATCTTCAGATTAAAGATAGGAATAAAACTGTAATGTTTGGTGTAAGTGCTACTGAAGTGGAGATTGGCTCAGTTTAGTAGAAAAATAAGAAAATGGTCTTTAAAGATATGTATTGTAATTGAAATCTACAGACACAAACAGATAAAGTGCAATAAAAGAAACACTTAAAAGTGTAGTTTGGATGTTTTCTTAATTCCACTATTCTGAGAAGAAAAAGCACTTTATGAAAACTGCAAAAGCCCAAAATCTACATGGAAAAAAAGCATTTTTTTTCCTGCAGTGTCTTGCCTTAACAAGATCAAGATCTTTTTTGAGGCATTACAAGTTCATCAGGCAATAAATACTAAGCAATAAATGCTTCTAATTTTTATGAAATATGATGATAGTACCATATTGTGAGACCATGATTTCTTATGCAACTTTAAGAAAGTCCCCTTTGGCAACTTGTATAGACTTTCATAAGCAAAAGCATTGGATGGGCAAGATACAGCTTGCTTTGTCAAAATAATTTTTACATGGACATTTTCCCTTATATTTAAATCACTAAGAAATGTAAATTATATATATAATATTTTTTTTTTCGTCTTGTCTACTTATCCATTGTGCTTTTTCCCAATGTTAGCAATTTTGAATGCTGGGAAATCAAGCAGAACTACATGAGAACAAAGACCTCTGGCCAGCTGTTTCTCAAAGGTAGGTATCTGGTGCCGACTGAACTGACCAACAGACAAGGGTTCAAAGTCATTCATACCACTATCTAAATTGATGGCTCTTCTTTGTTGTGAAATGCTCCCTGACCTGGACTGACAATCGATATGCAATAGATGAAATAGATTTCATAATCTTCACAAGTGATTTTAAAGACTTAAAAAAAAAAAAAAAATCACATTTTGAAAAACGAAAAAAAGTACTCAGTAATATTAATTATACCATGGCCTGTCTGAATACTCGGTTCTGATTGGCTAGCATGTATGCATTAAAACTGTTTAATGCACAAGTAGTTCCAAGTTAGTTTAATCAATGTTCTATATTAATGCACTGCTTTAATTGATGCACACAAACCCACAAACATCACATGCGCACACACACACACACACACACAGATTGCACAGATTGCACTGAACACACACAGAAATTTGTTGTCAATGCTGCCCCACGACTTTTATTAATAAAATAGCTTAGATAGTAGATCGCTACATTATATTCCTGCCTGGTAAAATCGCTGTTTTTGAAGTAACTAAACAGCTTAATTGTTTGTAGAGAGACGTGCAGTAATGCACACAATACTGTCATCTCTCTCACTCTCACTCTCTCTCTGTCGATCAATTAATTAATTCAAATAACTGCTATAATTCATTCAAATAAATGTGATCTTACCGCACTATTTCATCTCTGTGTCTGATTTGAAACGGACAGAATGCTAGCGCTAACAATTCGTAACTGTCATTTTTACCCGTCTGGTAAAATATTGCACTCCAAACATCATTAACAGCTTTAATTTGTCAATGCTGGCAAATGACCATGGTATAAGTGGGATAATGAACGACCGCTTCATGTCGGGTGGTTCTAAGCCTCCACGTTGTGCATTGAAATTGTTTAATGCACAGCTAGCCGTGCCTTACTACTATAGGGATATGGTTAGGGTTTGGTTTAATGTTAGATAATTATGTAAAAATTGTAATGCCAAGTTCTTTCATGAAACTCTAGAATAGCAGGCCGATGGGTAGTTAATGGAAACTGATGATATTCACAGCATGAAACTACTTGGCACAAGCTGATTGGTTCATGTTGTATACGCAGCCAATGAGCTTACTGCTTTACATTTAAATGGCAGGTTAGCATTCACTAGAGCACTTGGCAGCACGCTTTCAGAGTTCCTCTGAAACCTTCCACCTTCCCCAGCTCCACCTGTATAGATCTGCTATGGGTTATTATATGCTACTATATATGCGAATATATAATGTGTGTAGGTCTTTTACTTGCGCTTCTGCGAAGTTCACTTAATTTATCAGGATTTAGTTTCAATTTTAGTCTCTGTATTTGATTAATCTGGACATCCCATTCTTTCAATTATTCGTTCATTAGGGCCCCAGTGTCACTTAGGGCCTTGCGTGGCCAGCGCGGGTCTCTCGATCACAAACTCGCCAGTTCTGAGTTAGTTAGAGGATGCAGAGTGAATTAATACCTTTAAGTCGGTTGCCACTTGCTCACTCATACAAAAAGTATATTTTCCTTAGTCACGCAGCTGCAACTTGCTAAGTCACTCATAGACAGAAATCAAAAGGTCCCACATGATGTGCCACATGCTTGATTCTTTGGGCCTTCAGTTTGACCAATCCTGGACGCAGATTTGCGGTAATACCAGACTTCACTTAATCTACTAGTCATAATGATTTCAGAAGAGTTCGGAATAAATCAAATATAAAATTTTATTTGTCAGGTAAAAATGTATCATGCCAGTTTTATAAATAAACAATGAGAATCCAATTAACTTCAGTTCCAATTTAGAGGGGAAAGTGAGAGGGCAATGAGCAAGGAGAGAGGTTTGGACATGGTGTTGTCATTTGATCTTTTTGGAGATCTCTTCTCCAGATTAGTTTTATTGTTTTGTGAGAGTTCCTAGACTTTGATTTCATTAGACCAAAATGCATGAACATTGTCATATCCATTACCATGCTAAAATCTTCAGAGAGTTATCATGATAGAACTGCTATTACTAAAGTGCATCTAACATTTATTTGAAAGACACTAAAATAAAGTGTTTCTGTGGACAAATACATTTGATCCAGCATGTATTTGAACACTTTAGACACACTTAGAGTATGTATATTATTGCATTTACAACAACATGTTTGCAAATTATGCTATAATGCTATAAATGATGCTTTATAGATAACATTTTTATTGTCATAGCCATCAGGTTCACTCAGGTGTCGTAAGAGAGTTCCACTAAGTTTGACAACCATAAAGTGTCCAAATATGACGTTTTATTTTTTTTTAAATTTATAATTGTATTTTATTGTTTATAATTTAAAACATATTCTTAAACATAAATTCCTCTTGGTAGGTATTGATTGATTGATTGGCATTCAATAATGTCAAATTCTTTATGCAGGTAAGAGACCTGCTGAGAATGTGGACATAATGGTACTTGAGACAGACTGCAGCTCCTATGCTACGGTGGTTTTTAAAAGAGCAGGGAAAATTACCATGAAACTGTATGGTAGGTGTTCTAGCCTCTATTTTAAACTTCTCAAACCCATTCTTTAGTGTCACAATTGCACCACTGTGGAAAAGAGCACTGTTTTAATCAAAATTTATTTCGTTTGAAAGGACGTTCCAGTGAAGTGCCTGATAATATAGTGGATAAATTTGAGGATCGTGCAAAGACATTTAATTTGGGATTGGACGTCATTTTCCAGTATCCTGACTATGGTGAGACAATGTACAAATTATAATAAAACAGCTGAAACACTTTTTTTTTTTTTTTTTTTAACTCGAGACTCTTTTCCAGGGTTCTGCGAGTCCACAGATAAGGTCCTGGGTAAGAGCTGGTTACAATTGTTTTTGTTTTTTTTACATTGGCTTACTGTTTAATTAACTGGCATTTACAGAACGACATGTATATTGTTAAGTAATTTAATAACATTCTAAACATCGCACAGGCACAGCTGATTCTAATGTCATATTGGCGCACGAGTCGTTATTTTGTAACGGTTCTTTTTAATGATTCAAATGAACCGATTCGCAGAGCTTATTTTAATACTCGTCAGTAACTAATGGAAATCACTGACACAACATAAAAAGTATTCGAATACAGATTCATAAAATGTTCAACTGATTATTTATTTCACTCCGTGCAATAACACGTAAAATCCCGCGCGAGGAGTTCTGCGAACTGATTAATGTGAATGATTTAAACGAACCGATTCGCTAAAAGAATTGGATTTCTCGACTGCTCTGTGGCGTTGCTTGGTGTTAGGCAACATTTAGCTACTGATTGGCTGAAAGATTTTGTTTCATCCTACAAAAAGACCCAATCCGGCCTATTTGTGCATCTCCTGCTTTTGTTAGAATCACGTTTTCTGTTTTAAAGGCATGTGTTGCAAAACTTGCGTAACTTAAATTAGGTTTTGTAACACAATGAAACTGTATACTTTTGTATAATCCCTATTTTTGCCTAACAACCTAACACAACACAATCATTGCTTTGTCCACCAGATCTAACCTAAGACTGACTGGCCATCATCTTGTGAGCACTGTGAGAAAGCGTTGTGCTAAGAATTGCACCAATAAAGCTGTTTTGTCATTTTAAGGTTTTGTGTGTTTTAAAATGAGATTTTTTTGTTTGTTTGATCAGGAACTATAGCATTCAATATAGCCTAATAAAAACCAGTAGATATTGAGTAAAGTGCATCCCCCAATCTTTATTTGGGTTGCATCCTTGCTAATAAGTATCAAAATTGGTGATTTTAGATATAACAAAAAGGTAGGCCTACTTATAAAACAAGGCAAAGGCATTTTGATGAAGTTAGTGTGGTTTGTGATATAACTCTCAAAACAAGACTCTGCCTGTCCACCCTTTCAGAGTTACACAACACAAGGGGTAAGCATGTTTCATATCCAACATTCCAAAAAATATCCTACGGTAATCATTTTCTTATGGAAAAACATCTAACACAGAAATGAACTAGTTTTAACTCAAAATTGCTTTTTGCTGCAACGGTCACAGTCACCCAAAAGGCTGCACAAGAGCTTGATTTGGCAATAAAATGCATTTTGGTATTTTGCATTAGCCTACATTTAATTAAAAACACTTTTCTTTAGTCTATTGGACTTATCATCATCTCCAATCTACACGATACCATTCAAAAGTTTGGGGTCAGTAAGATTTTTTAAAATAGTTTTATTCATCAAGCATGCTTTAAAGCAGCACTATGTAACTTTTTCTGTGTTCAAAATTTGCAAAATGTATATAATGAGCGAGTACATCATGAATTCATCTTCCAAACCGCATTTTTGTCTTATTCCGAATCACTACAGTACACTTATAATAAGTACTTATATTTGGACTATTGTAGCCTGGTCGGGTCGTCACCGCCGCGGAGTAACACATACCTGCGTGAATCGCCATAGACATAAACTTAGAGAAGTAGCTCCGGTTGGAATGTTCTTCCGCGGGATGTGTGCAGTTCTGTTTATTAGCCGCTAGAGCGCCAAAAGTTACATAGTGCTGCTTTAAATTGATCAAAAGTGACAGTAAAGACATTTATAATGCTACAAAACATTTCTGTTTCGAATGAATGCTGTTCTTTTGAACTTTCTATTCATCAAGGACTCCTGAAAAATGGTTTACACTAAACTTGAGTTCAACTTTGATAATAATAACAGCAAATCAGCATATTAGAATGATTTCTGAAGGATCATGTGACACTGAAGACTGGAGAAAATTCAGCTTTGCCATCACAAGAATAAATGACATTTGAAAGTACATTAAAATAGAAAACAGTTGTTTTCAATCATAATATTTCACAGCATTTTGGTCAGCATGGATGAGCAATAAGAAACATGTATTGCATGAAAGCCAAACAGGGACATTAGTATAAAAAAAAGCTTCAGACACCCACATATACCTGGAAAAATCCAAACGTGCATGTTGTGTAACGACTGTAATTATCATTCCTGCTGTGTCTTCGGAGGTGGGAGGGACTCAAGGAAGGAGGGTTTGGGGGGGGGCGGCCTCAAATCTGAGGATAAAACAGGGGCTGCCTGTCGTCTCCTCTACGCAGCCGACTTTGCCTTCTGAACTGCATACTGAGAGAGAACCTACACTTCTACAGCCATGACGACTGTTGTTTTGAAGATGCTGTGCGTTCTGCTCTGTGCAGCGTTCACTTCTGCTGATGTCCTGCCCATGACTGACTTCGACCTGGAAAAGGTAAAAACTAAAATATACAGGCATTTACCTTGCAGTTTTACTGTAAAATACTAAAGCATCTGTGTGTTATCAGTGAGTTTTAGGGATATTCTCAGGTTAGGTTTTCTCTTCTTTATTGCCATTAATGGTAATGTTCCTGTGGTAGAGCATTGCGTTAGCAGCGCAAAAGGCCGTGGGTTCGATTCCCAGGGAACACACATACTGGTAAAACATGTATAGCCTGAATGCACTGTAAGTCGCTTTTAGCGTCTGCTAAATGCATTAATTAATTAATGGTTACATGAAGAACCTTCCATGGAATCTTTCCATTCTTCATAGTGGAAAAAGGTTCTTTAGATTATTACAATGATCTTAGCAGTAAGAAAAAAATCGTTCTTTTAAGAAGTGAAGGCTCTTTAGGGAACCAAAAAGTTGTTTCTTTGGCGTCACTGTAAAAAAACATTTTGAAATCTTTATTTTTAAGAGCGTTGGTCTAAAATAGTTATATTCTTTGCAGGTTGGAGGAAAGTGGTATCTCATTGGCTTTGCTACAAATGCAAAATGGTTTGTCAGTCACAAGGCTGACATGAAGATGGGAACTGCCATGCTGGTGCCTACCGAGGACGGAGACCTTGATCTCAGTTACACTAATCTGAAGTAAGCTCAAACTAGGTTTAGTGTTCAAAGAGAAGAGTTTTGATACATGTTCTCATAATTACAAAAGAATAACTTTAATTGCTTCATTTGTTTCTCAGAAGTGATGGTTCCTGCTGGAGAATGACACACCTCGCCAAGAAAACCAAGACTCCAGGACGTTTTGTCTTCCACAGCCAGCGTAAGTCATCCTGCTTTTGCTTCAGCTAATGGTCAGATTGTTGTTCCTTTGGCCTAAATGTGCTCGATTTTTTTCAGGTTGGGGAAATGACAATGACATGCGTGTGGCTGATGCCAAATTTGATGAGTACGCTCTCGTTCACACCATCAAGACCAAGGGAGATGTTTCTGAGGTTCTCAACAAACTCTACAGTAAGAGCTCGATTTGTCCAAAAGACACAATTTAGCTGTAACGTTTTAATGAATAAATGCTAAACAGACCCTGAATGTGTCTTTAACAGGTCGTACCACAGAAATTTCTGATGACTTGAAGGAGAAGTTCAGGCAGTTCTCTATGGACACCGGCATCCTTGAGGAAAACATTGCCATACTGCCACCAAATGGTACATTTTAAGATTTTAATCAATTGCCAATGTCTCTTATTATTACATTTTTGCTAACTTTATACCTACTGTTCTACAGGAGAATGCTCAGATGCCTAAGAGTCTCAACCGAAAGACAAAGACAACTTCTGTTGGTCCGATCATTTCACCTAAAACAGATGTGAATTTGCTTGGTTTTCATCTTTCTTTTTGTATGGAAGCATCAGTTTTTCTTTTTGCCTTGTTGTGCTCACAATGACAATCCAGTTTGCAACTACAGAGCTTATCCAAAGAATCTCTCAAGCCAGGGGACAGAATGGCAAAGTATTACCTTATCCAAATGATGCATTTTTATAAATTGAACTCAGTTTTTGATGTTTCTGTATTGACGTGTGATTTTTTTCTCCCTGTAAATGTGTCAAACATGTTTCATGAACGATATGCGGATTCCTGAAAACAAATTTTTATGAAGAGTGCTTTTTAATTTTTTTGTCTCTGGTAGTTTTGTTTACTGCTGTTAAGATTAAAATTGGTTTACAAATGACAAAAGCTGGTGTGATTTATTCAGATTATCCATTTGCGTTTCATCATGAAAAATATAATAATAAAAAAAAAAAACATTTTGGACACAAAATACTGTTTATTACTTACGTATTTACAAATATTTCCTATACACATAACATAACAGTTTTTTAGAATCTCTTTATTCCAGATTATACATTTTCAGTATGTGTAAAAAATAAAATTTACCCTAAACGTCTTAATAATAATAATTCGAGGGCGAGTTTTACAACAAACAGACCAAAAGCCAAACGACCACATTCAAGAAATACACAAACATACTAGTGTCTAAATTCAAATAAATTTAGATTAACCAGCCATTCGGCCTGATTTAATGTCTGCACACTCCGATTAAACCTCAAGATCTCTTGTGAGTTGAGTACTATTTGCAATATGATTTTTATTGGAAATATTACCAAGAAACCGTGTCCTACATTAAATTCATAACAGCTGATATTAGTAAATTAATGCACCAATGTTGTTGATTCATTTTGTTCAGAGAACCAAAATAAAAGATGGGTTTCCCAAAAGCCTATATCTGGTCTGAACAGCAATTTTTTCCCCCTAAAATTAAAACAAATTTTTAGCAGCCATGGCATTTTTCAGTTCACTTTAATTAGACATTCTGCTCATCTGAAGCTAGTCGATAAAGCATTAGCACCGTTGTTTAATGACAACGGACGTCTTCAAGGCTAATCCCAAAACGTTTGTACTTAAAAACGCATGTGCACAAACACGCAGCAATCACCAAAGCGGTTCAAACATGTTTTGTGTAACATGCAATAAAGGAGTCATAATTCAAATTTATAACCAGATGCATGTATGTCATCCACCCTTGATGGATTGGTATGCAAGTTTATCTATTTTCGCATTAATCTAAAGCTGGTCAGCTGATCAAGAATGGTTAATTAAACTTTAAAAAATGTGTCTTCAGAACATTGCAACTGGACACATTAGATGGTTGTTTTTCTCTCTATTTTCTTGCACTTTCAGCCTGTCTGTACTATCAGGATCCGAAAAAGCCTCTAGTTGGCTTTCCAACGGCCCTGAAGACCACAGCTTCATCAGAACAGCGCTTTTCCTAATGGGTTTCTGATTGCAAAGGTCACATGATAGGCATTAGGTCTTTATGATGCCGCATTATGTGCTGATTCTTCTCCGACGGTCTGCGGAAGCCTTTCGAGCAGAAGTCACATCGGTGAGGATAGTCTTTGGTGTGAATGGAGATCACGTGCCTCTTGAAACCAGACGCGTCGCCCGTGCTGTAGTCGCAATACTGGCATTGGTACACCCGGCGCTCCCGGTGGCCCTTGGACAAACTGGCACCGCCCAAAATTTTCTTACCTCCGTGAGCACAGAGTCCAAACGTCTTCTTAAGACCCCTTTTGTCAGGAAACGCCTGCTGCTCCTTGGTGTGCGCTGACAAAATATGCCGACTGAGAACAAACGGATCAGCGATTTTGAAGTTGCAATGCCTGCACTGGTGTAACTTCTTCACCTTATGAGCGGCCGAGTGCTTTTTGAGCTCGGATGGCCGGTGGAAGCCTTTTCCACAGACTTCACATTTATGTGGATAGTCTTTGGTGTGAACTGAAATGATGTGGCGCTTCAGGTCACTGGAATTGGAGCTTTTATGGTCACAGTGGGTGCACTGGTGTGTTTTGGCCTCCTCGTGTGTCAGTCCGTGTTGTAACAGCTCGTCAGGTTCGGCAAATGTCTGGAAACAGCGGTCACACTTGTAGGGCATTTCTTTGCTATGCTTGGTCTTAATGTGCGTCTTTAAGTTGGATGAGTCGGCTGATTTGTAGTCACAGTAAAGGCAGGAGTACGGTTTTTCGCCGGTGTGGGTTCTCATGTGTTTTTTCAGCTCTGAAGGATGCCGGAAACCCTTCCCACACTCCACGCAGATATGTGGGAAATTCTTGCTGTGAACGGCGAGAAGGTGTCGGTTTAGAAGTCCTTGTTCTGCCGTCTCGTATTCGCAGAACTTGCATTTGTGCATTTTGGTGGTGGGTGGCGGGATCTGAAGCTTGGATTCTCGGTGGTGGTGCTGCAGATGGTGGGAGAACAGCGCCGCCTGCTGGTGAAACTCTTTTCCGCAGACTTCACACTCAAATTGGGCTTTACTGCTGAGGGTGTGGATCTCCATGTGGTTGTGGAGACTGGCTTTTTTGTTAGTGGTGAAATCACAGTCCGTGCACTGGTATTTCTTTCGGTTTACGACATCCTGATGGTGATTCTTGGTGTGGCGCTTGAGGAAACCACGCGACTTGAACTTCTTCCCACATAGCATACAAGGGTACACTGTAAGAGGCTGGCCGTAGGGTCCAATGATGATTGCTAAAGTTGAAAAAGTAAACCAAAATGATTATAATATATGCTATAGTTGAAAGATTTGGGGGTCTGTAAGATTCTTTTAATGCTTTTAAAATAAGGCCCAATCTCATTTCTACTCCTTACCCCTGCACTTACCCCACCCCTCTGTTTCGCACATTCACGTGAAGGGGTAGAGGTGTCTTGATTCTCTTTTGGTTGGAGGGGTAGGGGTAGGGGAAAGGGCCAGACATCCCTTCAAACGAAGATTTTTTTGTGACCACACTTCAAACGAAGGGGTATGAGACTTATCTCAGCACCGGCTACACCAGCAACATGGCTGCCCGAGTGAACACCATAAATGTAAGCATTTATGGCATTAAAAAAAGATTTTTTAATGAAAAGTAATCATTTATTTTATGTTACATTCAATCTTGTGTTAATATTTAAGGTCATGTTATTCAAAGAAATGTTTGCAAAAAAAAATATAAAAAAATACACATACACAGGTGTATAC
>NW_015662000.1:570209-589383 GCF_001515625.1 Sinocyclocheilus rhinocerous | reverse complement strand
TACATATATATATATATATATATATATATATATATATATCTCGCTGAAGTTTGCTAACGTTAAACCATTAACTGACTGCACGATAGTCCCACGACACATTTATTTTCATGTCTGGTCAGGGCTGTAACCAACATAGATATTGATGGGGGCTAGTCCCCCCAATAATTAGAAATCGCTAAACTTTTTTTCTCAAATACGGCCATTTTGAGAGAGAGATGAAAAAGTTGCGTGTGTGATTATGTGCGTCTCTCTCTACAATGAGTGAGTTTACTTCAAAAGCAGTGATTTTATCCTCTCGTTGCTGGAAAATATAATGTAGCGATTCAATATTGAAACTATTTTATTAATAAAAGTTGCGGGGCAGCGTTGACAAGTTTCTTTGCTCCTGATGTTTGTGTGTGAGCTGCACGATCTCCGATATATATATATATATATATATATATGTGTGTGTGTCAATATAAGCAGAGCATTAAAGTCTGCATGAAATTAAAATGTACAATATTTATTTTGCTAGCGCACATTGTTAGTCTTAAGGTGAACAATTAATGCATGCGAGTTAATCCACTGAAAAAGTTTGTTTTGGTAATCTTTAATCAAAATCTGATCATTTGCTTCTGCTCTGGAATGGCAGTCCTTCTCGGATGACGTCAGTTTGATGGCTTGAGCAGAATATGCTTAACCATGCCCCTCCGACCATTAGTTTGCTGCGAGTGAGAGATGAGGAGCGCAAAAATAAACCCCGCCCTCTATTCAATATTCCGTTTCAGTTGGAAATACGTCATCATACTGAAATAAAGACGGCAACTTCCGGTTCACGCGGACTTACAGAACGGTAATTTAACGGCTCTAATGCACACCAGTATTCAGACAGACCATGGAAGCTAGACGATGTATGATGACATGTAATGGTGTAGTAGTGGTGTCCCCTTTCTTAGGGCAATATTTTCACCCCTACCCCTTGCCACTCTGTTTCAAGGGACAAGGGGAAGGAGTTTTAAATAGAATTGGGATTGGGCCTAAGTCTCTTCTACTCACCGAAGCTGCATTTATTTAATCAAAAATACAGTAAAAACAGTAATATTATGAAATTATCACAAATTAAGCAAAACTGTATTCTATTTTAAAATGTAATTTATTATGATAGCAAAGCTGAATTTTCAGCAGCCAGTTCAAAACAACATTTATTTTAAATACAAATCTTTTGCAACAATGTACTGTAACTGTATGTATTAAAAGTTATTAAAAATATTAAAAGTTAAATTAATTTCTTTAATAAAAAAACGTACTGACCTTTTGAATGGTAATAATATTGAATTAAATATAAAACATTTTATTTCAAATATATACATTTAAAATGTTACATAAAATGGGATATAATTAAATCCAAGAAAATGTAACAAACACTGATAATTAAAATGAAGAAGAGATGTACCTGTCTGAACGTGACGAAGTTCAGAGCGTTTCTTGCTCTTGTTCTTGCTTCGCTGACGACTGAGTCTTTCGATCATATCAGACTCATCAACGTGCAGTAAAGCACTTGCTGCTCCATTCCTGTTCTCACAGCTTTCACTCTCCTCCCCACCTGACAGACATTACACCATATTTAAAGGTTATAATGAGAAGCTATCTTGTACTGCAAATTAAAGAGATATGTGGATTACAAAGTGTTCGATTAATAAACTACAACTCATCTCAGTGACGAATTTGGTTGTTGGCATAAAGACTCTAAGTCTATTAGGAAGCCTGTCAATTTATCAGTTTAAATAAATTATCATCAAATTACTCAAATGAATTTAAAAAGATTGCATTCCTTATTAGCTTATGTACAAATGATTTAGGAGACACAATTTAGGAGAATAATAGGACACGTGCATATTTCTTAATAATTAACTGCACAAATTATTGATTGTGGAAAAAACTGCACAATACAACTTTTGAATATAACCAAAAAATGTGCATGTGTTTGACTAACTGTAAGCAGCTGCCCAAGCCACAGGCATGAAGTCTTTGTTGAGCGATGCATTGTCAATTGTCCGCTGAACATTTCCGGGGTCTTCACCCCCCACCACCACTTCCATGTAGACCTCATCTGTGATTTTAACCACATCTGTTTGAGGAAAAACCCATAGTATCATTTGGAGAAAACACTTTCACAACAAACCGACAGTAACGGGACTCACTGATGTCATCCTGGTTTTGACTAGCTTCACCGATTGACATGTAAACGCAGCCTAATTTTCATTTTTGGGTGAACTAACCCTTTAAGTGTTTACTGTTAAAAAGCTCTTTTTTAGTTTCATCTGACCATAGAAGTCAATGCCATGTGAAGTTCCAGTCGTGCCTGACAACTGAATATGCTAGAGTTTGTTTTTGGATGAGTTGTTTTCCTTGAAACCCATTTGAACAACATGTGGTGATGTAGGGGCTGTTTGATATATATTTTTTAGGCTTTCTGACCCCAAGATTCAACTAATCTCTGCAATTCTCCAGCTGTGATCCTTGGAGAGTCTTTGGCCACTCAAACTCTCCTCCTCACCATGCATTAGGACGATATAGACACATGTCCTCTTCCAGGCAGATTTGTAACATCTTTAGTTGATTGGAACCTCCTAATTATTGCCCTGATGGTGGAAATGGGGATTTTCTATACTTTAGCTGTTTTCTTACAGCCACTTTCTATTTTGTGAAGCTCAACAATCTTGTTCAGTACATCAGAACTATATTCTTTGGTTTTACCCCTTGTGATGGTTGATTAAGGGAATTTGGGCTTTGTGTTCCTCATATTTATAATCCTGTGGAACAGGAAGTCACGGCTGGACAATTTCATGCTCCTAGTCACCCTGGTGAGCTAATAAATGTGAATATGAATGGCAATATACTCAGAGATATTTTACTCATAAGAATATCTAGGGGTGCCAATAATTGTGGCCAACATGCATTAGAGAAAAACATTTATTTCATCATGAGATTTTCCCCTCACTTTCAATTGTTTTACTTCAATGGAAGGTTAGAATTTTTGTGATTTTTTTCAATGAATGCTCAAAAAGATCAAGATGCAGATTTATTTTCACAGCCGCTTTTGTTCATATTTACCAAGGGTGCTAATATTAGTGGAGGGCACTGTATACACACTAAAACAAAATGTGTTTGAAAAACTCTTTAATGAAGTTCTGCATCGTGCTGCAGACTTGAAGAAAGTTCAAACATACCCAAGTCTTCCTCCTCTGGGTGAGCCTTGATGATGTACACTTTGATGACCTCTTGACCCTCATCATCCTTCTCCACATCCTCTGGGTCTTCTAAAGTGCCCTCAATAGTAACTTTAGCATCCTCATCAGAAACCACCTTTCCAGCCTCATCCACTGAAATAAAATCAAGACAAACAGATGGTGACAAACAAGCAACATCCATGTTCTTGCATACTGCATCATTAAATGGTGTAAAGAATAAAGCAAAAAATCATGCTTTACGTTTACCACGTTCAACACAAAGTGGAAGCTTTAAACAGCAGCAACAGTAATATAATAAAAAGCACTTGTGTTTAATAAATCTTTTAGCAATAACAGTAGTCTGCTACAGGATGTATAAAAAATAAAAAAGGTGATTGCAACAGTTTCTTACAATTCGGACTTTTTTTCTTGCAACTCTGTATGTAAATGTAAGTTTATATCTTGCAATTGTTTTTTTTTGTTTATGCCATGAATATTCTGATAATTCTGATAATTACCACCAATAACTGATAAATATTGATATTAAAATTCTATACTACTTTATCTAAACAAATTGAATCTAAAAACATGAACAACTACAATCAGTTATTTTTAGTGATACATGATAAAGTGAATTTAGGCATCACAATATTATAATATAATGTATGGTATAGAAATTTGCTAAAGTTTAGATTTAACAGTGTTATTAAAATTACTCGTTTTTAAAAATTAACTTCAAGTGAGCTTTAGATGATGGCAAATATAATCTAAATGTAAAACTAGAGCAAATAAGCATGCACAGTTATATAATTAATATTAATGAAATTAATATCTAATGTATAACATAAATGAATATACCATTAAAATAATATCTGAATAAAAAATAATACAAATAATAATAATACAAAAAGGGCAATAACTGATATGGTACCAATATATTCTGCATCTCAAATAATAATAATAATAATGATGATGATCAGAAATTTTTTTATTTCAATAATACAGTAATTTGGGCAACATTATTAAGGACAAAAAAAGATCTATTGTCTATAGTCAATAGTGTTGCGATGCATGCAGCACAGAGGTCACTTCCGAACTAAGCAGCTTTCTGTTGGTCAACACAGCAAATTCATTGGATAAACTTGAACCCGTTGTGAAATTTATGAGAGGAAATCTTTTGCCATCCTTTGAAATGACTGGATTTCGCTTACAAAAAAGTGCCGAACAACAGTGCATGTAGCTGCGCCTTAAACATAGACTGTTTACTGTTGTCAAGCAACACAGAAACTTTCTGAACAATGAGTCATTAATATCCACAGATCCTTTCCAACAAATGCTCTATTCTGATTGGCTGAAGCCACTCACAAGAGATCATGAGGTAGTCTCCACAGGTGTCAGGATCCTCCTGTACCTGAGCGTCAGTCACCACATCAACCTGCAGTCCTTCCTCCTCCAGAGCCACATCATCGGGTGACATCACACAGGTCTCCACAGCAATGGTGCCAAGCTCTTCGTCTTCATCTGTGCATGGCACGTACTCCGCCACCACATCCTCGATAGCTTCCTGGATGACCAGCTCCTCATGGGCGAGGCCGTGCACCGCGATCTTCTCATCCTCCACGTCAGACACCAGAACCGACTCCTGCAGTTCTACCACCACCTCGTCTTCTTCTCCATCACCCTCTTCATGTAGAAGAAACCATAAAGTTCACACATAAATATCTTTACACTCATAAAACAACAATCTGAGAGGCTTCATCAGTCGTTGTTTGTTTACCTGTCCCATGGAATATGATCTTGGGCTCATGGGAATGGAGAGAGAGAGCCGTTACATCTTCATCCATAGCCTCCGCCGGTCATCTGCATAATATAAGACCTACAGGAACAACATGGAAAAGGAAATAAAACCATCAACACAATACGAACATGAAAGTCTAATTTGTGTAAGATTCACAGCATAAAATCAGCATTATATAATACTTTGTCAGAATTGTCTTGCAATAGGTTTAAACAATACATGTTAGGATATTAAAAAGATAACTATAAAACTGATAGTTCCGGTCCTTGATTCTGATTGGTTGGGCCAAGCTCGAACTTTGAAGCGGTTGTAAATTACTCTACAAACATACACCTTTGTTTACATTTGTGTGTTGCTCGGCAACCACTTTGTTGGAACCACAACCGTTTCTGAGGAACTACATTGTTTGGCGGAAGAATAATGTTTTTATTAATATCATTACACTTTATTTGGAAACAAACACAAAATTCACTTTTTGATATAAATTCACTGTAAATCACAGCTTCACAGGGCTTATTGCTTTACTAAAACATCTGAATAAAAAAGTGATAAAATACCAGGTTAAATATTAATATTTAGTTCCTTCCCATCACTAAAGCAATTTATTCCAGTTTATTAAATTGATTCTGGTTATGCAGAACATTTTTATATCCCAATCACATATATGTCTTGATATATTGCATAAAATAATAAATATAATTAGAATAAGTATAAGTAGAATGATAAATCATTTAGTTTAAATTTAACAACATGGTTAAATGTAAGCTTTAGCATATCTCAAAATTAATATCTGTCCTTCATACTATGCATCATAATATTGTGATGCCGAAATTCACTTGTAGTATTTTAAATGACTGATTTTAGTTAGTAGTGTTTTTTAGTGCTATCAATTGATTAATCGCATCCAAAATACGTTTGTTTACATAATGTGCTTGAACGGTGTATATTTGTTATGTATATATATAAATATACACACATGCATGTATATATTTAAGAAAAATATGTTTATATATTAAATACATTTAGATATAAATTATATTAATATAAATATATACATGTAAATATGTTCAAAATATATACCATATGTGTGTGTATTTATATATACATAATTAATACACAGTACACACACATATATTATGTAAACAAAAACTTTTATTTTGGATGGGATTAATTGTTTGACAGCACTAGTTTTATTTTATTTTGACAGAATTGTGTAGAATGTTAATAATGATTAATGTTTATATCAGTTATAGGCCATAACATGAAAATAGTTATAATATGTAACTTTATATTGCATAAAAAATACATAAAATAAATTATTTATAATGGAATTCATTAAATAATATTTAAATTTAATTTTTTTTAAATAATAAAATTATGAATACATCGAAGTACCTGATCACGACCAGTGAATATTTCTGAAAGTCTAGTACACCCTTAGGTAGAAATACTTTAAATTACAACACAAGCAGATTTATTTTCCAAGCTACTGAGCTAAAAAAATAACTATACAATAGGAATGACCTGATTATACTTTTAGTACAGCAGCTGTAAGGCAAACAGGCTTCCATGAATCCCATAATCTGATACTGTAATGCAGTGTTGACGCTTCTGTGACAGCCAGAAGGGCGTAGCACAATGCCCCGCCCACTGATATAAATAACCAGACACGCCCCCTTTCGCGATCATCGCCATTTTGACTAAATAAAAATAATACATAAAATCTCAAAAATATATACTTAAGTGTCCGCACAATTACACTTAATATGACCTGCAACACAGTTATAGTTTGCGTAATGCATCTGAACATGAAGTCAATGTGTAGTAGCTTATGAATCAATCATGCGCGTCTTGAGAGTCTCGTCTCCGCGGCCTACTTTAGGCCTCTGAAGGCCGCGGCTCGCTGCTAACAAAGGCCTACGCGCCATTGCAACGACGTTAATCTCTCAAACAGATAAACACGTATTTCACTCACACTCCAAGATATCGCATCAGATGCTAATCTAACAAATATGAACGTTCATATTCTGTTAAACACAGCGGCCTACCTTTTTGTGTTTGTTTTGTTTGTTTCCAAGGCCGTACGGGTTTCCGTCTCCCACCCCCAGACTCGGGCAGAGCGCAGACGGGGCTCTTGTGTGAGCAGGGCGGGCCGCCGCGGAGCGCGGAGGGGAGGGGCCGAGTCTGATGCGCTCCGCGGCGCTGCAGCCTCCAGCTCCGCCGGAGATTACGCCGCCTTCAGAGGCGCACGTCACTGCCTCGGAGCCGCAGGAAAATGCGGAAGGAGTCTCAGACAGGTGCCGCAGTCCGGCTCTTTTGGCAGGCCCGCCAACTGTATTTTCTCTGCGCGTTGGCGATTTTAAAACTAGGCTGTATTGAGTAAAACCAAACGAATGATTTTGCTTTTGTTTAGCGCTTTGGAAGTTGCGTGTGAGGGAGTATTTGTGGGCTTTATTTTGTGGTGGCGTCAAAGGCATATGATGCGGAATGATTAGCGAGCTCGGGATATTAGCCAGTTATGGATTTATGCATAGAAAATGGTTTAATGACCATAAAGGCTTATTAGGAAAATTGTTTTGGTTGAAAATATTTGCAGAGTAGCACATTTACACAGTTTAGTGCGTATACGGTTACTGACCTAATGGTTTGACGTTTTTATTCTTGTCTTTTTTATCAAGACGCTTGAACATGTCAGTTTGATCTTACATTAGGTACAGGCCAGCATACTTTTACAAACATAACTATTAACATACATTAAAAACCAAGCAAATATACATAAACAATATACAAAAATAATGTAAATTAAAAATAACACGACAGCATATAAGAAATATAACGATAATATTAATACTTGAATTTAATACTCAAGACTTAGCTAAGCAATGTGGTTGGTTAGAGATAATAAGATCGAGTTGAATGTTCTCTTCACACCATTAAATACTATAACTGAGGTTATTAATACAAGGTATAATGCAGCCAAACTGTTAGGACACAACTGCTGCTCATTCAAAAGCCTCAAAAACAATTTACTACATGCTTATAGATTAACTTCTTCATACTTTTAATATACAACAATATTTGTTCAGGATATTTTAAGTTTAATCAAAGGTGTAGAAACCATCAATCTGTTGTGGACCTGTACCCCCCACTTATAAATAATCATTAGTTATTGACTCAATGTCACCCCACACTCTCAAATGGCTTTGGGTGCTATTAATAACCCCGCATGCCATACTGCAATAAGATTTTTGGAGCATTTTTACAACTACATTGCTCTTATTCTTGAGAATAAGGTTTTTAAAGTAGTTTAATAGTAAGTGTAGTGGTTGAAATGAAGCACCATTTTCAGAAAACAAAGCACACAAACAGTTTGATCCAAAAGGTTTTTATTAGTCATCACTGAAAGATGTTGACAATATCTTTGTCAAGCCAAGGAATATTGTTTTCATTGCATTTCTCATATAAATGACACCAATCCTTCCACAGAGGATGGTGAACATCTTAAAATACAGGGCCAGTGCGTTCCTATCAAAAAGAGCCTTTCCCTTCACTCTGCGCTGACAACGAAACGCGCTGGCCTGTGCACGAGTGTGTGTGAAAATGATTTAATTATGTCCGGCAGAGAGACAGTGCGAGTCATTGAAAGAATGTGGTTACTCCTCAGTCATCGTCGACTGTGGGTGTGATGGTCACCCCTCTCCTGATCTGACCCCATCCAATCAAACTAGGGAAGAGAAACAAGTCAATGACTGTACAAACTGCATTCATGGAGTGAAAAATATATAAAACAAGTTTCTGATCTAATTGTGCATGATTCATTGATGCATATTATTGCACAGAACAAACAGCTGAACAAAAATGTGCTCACCGCCAATGTTTCTCCACTCTGCGACTCAAGGCGATCTTCTCCCCCACCTCTGTGCACACAGGGTTAGTGAGCACAATCTTGGCCAAATCAGCTTTCACTGCACTCACACGGCCTCCTGTCGACAGTGAGCCAATGTTTACCATCAGCACCTCATTCTTCGACAGCTTCTGAACCTGTTGGCCAAATTAGTATAAAAATCAAAAACTAATAGTATTCAAAATAGGACAAAAATACAGTGAAATCAGAATGCTTATTAATTAGTGCTGTCAAATCAATTAATTGTGATGAATTATATTCAAAATAAAAGTCTGTGCTTATGTAATATGTGACCCTGGCAACAAACCCAGTCATAAGGGTCAATTTTTTAAAATTGAGATTTATACATCATCTGAAATTTTTGTTAATATCTGATTTGTTAAAACGTTTCCATTTACACTTGGCCACAAAAATGTGTCGTCGCAAAACGGATATAAATCCGATCTTCAATTCCCGCGCTATATTTAAATTTAACGGAGTTCACGTCAACTAAATCAAAAGATAAGCGCTGCATTTTATTAATTATCAGCTCATTTCAAGATCAAAGACCGCAATAGGAGAGCGCGCGGCATCAGCACTGGAAAGATAAGTTTGTCATACTACTTTTAATGAAGATGACTGTGTGTTGACCGTCTGCGTATTACTTTGTTTCATTCGCGGCAGTTGTTTCGTCTGGAATGCGGCCCAGACCACCTCCTGAAGTGGTTTGAGCGATCGGATTTATATCCGTCTCGAATGCGTTTTGGAGGGCATTTACACCTGGTCTTTTCACGATCGGATAGCTATCCGACCAGATCAGAAAAAAAACGCATGAAGTGACCAGGTGTAAACAGGCCCATTGAAACTGAGGCTTAATTAGTAAGAGGCCACAGGTGTTCTTATCAGGACTCAGTCAACCAATCAGAACACAGCAGAATTTTCTACAGCCGCTTTGTTAACATATTTGCATACAGACTATACAATTTACATGTTTCATTCACAAAAACTACAGCCATTTTAACCCGTTGTAATTTAACAGAATATTACTAAATTACCATTAACCATAAAAGTTCCCACAATTTCCCAACTCTAACAATGGTAAAGTCAAGATTTGTATGTGAGGAACTGAATAAAGGGTACCTACTTTAACAATACATTAGATAGAGATAAATCATTATAAATACATGTAAATTTGGAAAACCATGACTCTGGGGAGACACTAGACAAATGGGAGCCATCCAATACTGCCCCAACAGGATACTAGATAAACACAAAGCTTCAACAAAACAGTTGCAGATGACAATACAGGCCATAACAGAACTCCTGGAAAAGGTGGAGGCCATGGTACTGGCAGGGTTGTAGAAGGAAATAGAAATGTCATCTGCTCTAATAGAATCCCAGAGGTAAAACAAGGCTCCAACAGCACGACTAAGATTAAGTTGATCACAAACTGGAACAGAGCAAACAGGACTGAACAAAGCGCCATGGGCAGCATAGCAAATAGAGAGAGTTCAAAGGGCCAAGCAGCGGAAACAAGAGGACAGAACCTTGATTAATTTCCCTCTTGTGAAAGACACTGAGCCATCTGTACCAGCTGATACATGCAAAGGCTGAGCCAACTTCTCTAATATAATGGGAACGGAGACAATGTGCAAGTGCTGAGCCGGCTTCTCTGCACCAGCAGAAATGGAGGCAATGTGAAAAGGCTGAGCAGGCTTAGGAGTCTGAGAGAAAAGACATACATCAACTTGCCATAACTTCTTCAAATCCTTGTGCAACTGATCCATGGAGAGGGAAGCTTGGAAGAAACACACTGTTATAAAATTAGTCTTCTCACCCAAAGAAGTAGGTCCCTGCAGTGTCCACCCCACGCGAGTATGCAAAGCAGCTGGACTTCCAGGAGGACCGAAACGTACTCGCTCTTTGGAACAAAGAAGGTGAGGATGATCAGCTCCCACTAGTAACATAGGTTTAACCTTCTGAAACTCCACCAGAGGGAGGCCTCTTAGATGTTGATAGCGTCGCTGGAGGATCTGCACTGGGGAAGTCTGTTCAGGCAAATCAAGCATTTGAGCAGTAAAGGCTCCTCGTATTTGGTATTTACTCTGCTTATGGAAAGCTGGCGAAATTGAAAAGGAAACAGTAGCACCATCAATTTTCTGTGCCTTGCCGAATGGTTCGAAGGACCAATGATTCTGCCGCCCCATGAAGACCTAAACTCTCTGCAGCCGAAGACATAAACATGGTTCTTTCTGAACCATCATCTAATATGGCATATGTCTCCAGAGTCTTTCCTTGGTGGCTCAAAATTACCTTCACGATTTTCAGAAGAACAGCGTTATGACAACTTGGTCTACTCAAATAAAATATCCCAGAATCAGGCTTGTGTGCATTCACTTCATGCAGTATTCCTAAGTGATGATTCTGACACACTGGACATTTTCTTTGCAGGTCAAAGTTGAAAGATCTATGGGCCCAGTCACATCTCCAACAACGGTTATTGTCAGCAATCCATTTCCGTTTGGCTACTGTATCAAAGCTCTGGAATTCAGGACAATGACTAAGATGGTGATCAGTACTGCAACAGTATGCACAAGATGGTTTACGGCCCTCATTCCTTTCCTGTGATCTGATAATTTCACTGTTAGTAGTTTCTATTTTCTTTCTCTTAGTGGGTAGGTTCACTTCTGGACTCTAAAAGCAACTGTTTGACATTGAAACGTGGTAGGCCTCCCTTTTCTTGTCTGAAACTTCACACCTTTAGATTGTTCAAACACTTGGATATCTAAATTCTGACATTCTGATTTCACTTCCAATCAAACAGAGAAATTAACCAAGTCAAAGGGCTCATCTGGTCGAGTGGTTTTAGCATATCTTGCAAAACTGGTGACCTGCTGTGCTGGTAGCTTACTAAGCAGTTGATGGACATGTGATGCACAGGATAACTCTTTAGATCTTTCATGATCCCAGGACTGAAGCATGCCTACAGCAAATTGAACAAACCCAACAGGATCTCCTGAATGTACAGCTAGCAAATTCTTAATAGCAGCAATCTCTCGAAGCACCAACTGATGTGGTTGATCATACCTTTTCTGAAGAGCCTTCAATGCAGTAGTGTAAGGCTGGGAATGATGGGCATAAGCCAAGGCTAAATGTCGGGCTGCATCAAACTTCAAATGATCCAGAAGAATATGATACTTGTATTGCTCAGTTTCTTCTGGGGGCAACATGGCAAACTCATGGGGGTCATCACTCTTTAAATATGGAAATGAAAGTCTTTCAATAAGGGCTGACCTGGAGGGCTGTAAAGCAGGCATCACTGTGTGGGGCACAGTCACTGCTGCTGGAATAGACATATGCTGACCAGGTACTATCATTTGTATTCCAGTTGGAGAAAGTGCAGATGTTTGATTCATATCTCTTTGCTGCTCTTGAGGTGCTGAAGCAGTGATATCTCTGGAGGTCAAAGGATTCGGGATAGAAATAATGGAAGGATTAGCTTAATATGGAAATCCAGCTGATAGATCTCTAGGAGGCAATGTTGCAACTCTTGAAGGATCACAATTAAGTGGAGCATGTTGGCCATAAGATGGATATAATACTGGATAAGGAAAATCAGGCAGGTATTAATCCTCCACTTGGAAAGAAAACGGCCAACTTGGAGGCATCCATGGACGACCGGGCATACAAAATGCATTTCCCTGATTTGATCAGATGGAAAAAGGCTTTGATCCCTTCCTACTTGTTGATCACTGGAATAAAAACCTGTATTCATTTGATAATGACTGACTGAAGATAGCCATGGAGGACCATTACGTTGCCGAGTCAAGCCTGCACCCATTACATTAGGATCCACGACAGATTGTGACCTGAGGTTATCTGAGGGACGAAAGGAAGGTCTAACAGGGGAACATGGATTAGAAGGCTGCAAATGTTGTGTCTCTAATAGCCCTGTAGTAGTAGGTGCGGAAGAAATAGGCATTGAAGAGACAGGCAGCACATCCTGAGATGGAGGCAGAGTAATTTGTCCACTAAACTTTGGTGACCAATCGTTCCGCTAGATAAGACCCTTCTTCTGCATTGCAACTGCATTTTGGAAGTTCAAACTCGTGGGCATCATAGAAGTCCATTATATGGAGATAATTTCTGAAATGTTTTCCTCAAAAAACAATTTCTTTACAACTGAAGAAATAAAGACTTGAACATCTTGGATGACAAGGGGGTGAGTACATTATCTGTAAATTTTTGTTCTGGAAGTGAACTACACCTTTTAGAGTGGACTACATGAAACAAAACTAATTTCGATGTGAGGAATTGCCTAAAATTAAAAATTTTCATCATTCATAAGGATGTTGAAAAACAAATAGAGTTAACATTTGTTTTGATAATACTACTATAAAATCTTTACCTTGGCTGCCTTCTTGTCACCCTCAGTGCGCACACCAAGCAGCCTTCTTAAAAGGAAGTAGGAGATCTCAAGCTCTGTGAAAATCTCAGGAAGAGCCCCCACAGCGCCGAGGACCTGGCCCACCATACGATCTGCTCTGCACAGTGTAGGGTCAATCTTGGTGCCAACACCTGCAACAAAGAATGTGCGTAACAAACATTAAATAATGTTACAATAACACACACAATTACAAGACTGCAGTAATGTGTAAGTCTGCATACCAATAAGGCCACCAGGAGCAGCATATTGGAGGTCATTGTGTTCGGCAAACAGGGAGACAATTTTGGAGAAGATAGGTTTGCACATTAGTTTCCCTTCATGGTCCTTAGAAACAATACCTGGTCTGACCTCAATCTCCTGTCCAACCTTGAACCAAAATAAACACAGAAGAACAGCATGAAAAGAGGAACAGAAATAGCAACAGCAAAGCAGAAGCCTGATAGTCTGACAATGAAAGTGCTTTAGGAATTGTGGGACGGGTGGAAAAATGCTAGGGATGGGCATTCCAGGCAAAAATAATATTCGATAATCACAGGGTATTATTCGATTATTATTCGAAAATCGCACCCCTCCCCCACATGCACGCACAAACACCCATAAACTGAGAGAGAGAGATGGGATTCACACTTTCAATCTGTGTGATAAACTGTTTAATTCAGAAGATAGGCTACCTTAACTCAAGCCATATAATGATTGTAATGTGCTGAAACATATTAATATAATAAACACAATTGGGCCCAGTCACATCTCCAACAACGGTTATTGTCAGCAATCCATTTCCGTTTGGCTACTGTATCAAAGCTCTGGAATTCAGGACAATGACTAAGATGGTGATCAGTACTGCAACAGTATGCACAAGATGGTTTACGGCCCTCATTCCTTTCCTGTGATCTGATAATTTCACTGTTAGTAGTTTCTATTTTCTTTCTCTTAGTGGGTAGGTTCACTTCTGGACTCACCCCATGTAGGAAAGCAGCTGTTTGAAATTGGGACGTGGTAGGCCTCCCATCTCTTGTCTGAAACTTCACACCTTTAGATTGTTCAAACACTTGGATATCTAAATTCTGACATTCTGATTTCACTTCCAATCAAACAGAGAAATTAACCAAGTCAAAGGGCTCATCTGGTCGAGTGGTTTTAGCATATCTTGCAAAACTGGTGACCTGCTGTGCTGGTAGCTTACTAAGCAGTTGATGGACATGTGATGCACAGGATAACTCTTTAGATCTTTCATGATCCCAGGACTGAAGCATGCCTACAGCAAATTGAACAAACCCAACAGGATCTCCTGAATGTACAGCTAGCAAATTCTTAATAGCAGCAATCTCTCGAAGCACCAACTGATGTGGTTGATCATACCTTTTCTGAAGAGCCTTCAATGCAGTAGTGTAAGGCTGGGAATGATGGGCATAAGCCAAGGCTAAATGTCGGGCTGCATCAAACTTCAAATGATCCAGAAGAATATGATACTTGTATTGCTCAGTTTCTTCTGGGGGCAACATGGCAAACTCATGGGGGTCATCACTCTTTAAATATGGAAATGAAAGTCTTTCAATAAGGGCTGACCTGGAGGGCTGTAAAGCAGGCATCACTGTGTGGGGCACAGTCACTGCTGCTGGAATAGACATATGCTGACCAGGTACTATCATTTGTATTCCAGTTGGAGAAAGTGCAGATGTTTGATTCATATCTCTTTGCTGCTCTTGAGGTGCTGAAGCAGTGATATCTCTGGAGGTCAAAGGATTCGGGATAGAAATAATGGAAGGATTAGCTTAATATGGAAATCCAGCTGATAGATCTCTAGGAGGCAATGTTGCAACTCTTGAAGGATCACAATTAAGTGGAGCATGTTGGCCATAAGATGGATATAATACTGGATAAGGAAAATCAGGCAGGTATTAATCCTCCACTTGGAAAGAAAACGGCCAACTTGGAGGCATCCATGGACGACCGGGCATACAAAATGCATTTCCCTGATTTGATCAGATGGAAAAAGGCTTTGATCCCTTCCTACTTGTTGATCACTGGAATAAAAACCTGTATTCATTTGATAATGACTGACTGAAGATAGCCATGGAGGACCATTACGTTGCCGAGTCAAGCCTGCACCCATTACATTAGGATCCACGACAGATTGTGACCTGAGGTTATCTGAGGGACGAAAGGAAGGTCTAACAGGGGAACATGGATTAGAAGGCTGCAAATGTTGTGTCTCTAATAGCCCTGTAGTAGTAGGTGCGGAAGAAATAGGCATTGAAGAGACAGGCAGCACATCCTGAGATGGAGGCAGAGTAATTTGTCCACTAAACTTTGGTGACCAATCGTTCCGCTAGATAAGACCCTTCTTCTGCATTGCAACTGCATTTTGGAAGTTCAAACTCGTGGGCATCATAGAAGTCCATTATATGGAGATAATTTCTGAAATGTTTTCCTCAAAAAACAATTTCTTTACAACTGAAGAAATAAAGACTTGAACATCTTGGATGACAAGGGGGTGAGTACATTATCTGTAAATTTTTGTTCTGGAAGTGAACTACACCTTTTAGAGTGGACTACATGAAACAAAACTAATTTCGATGTGAGGAATTGCCTAAAATTAAAAATTTTCATCATTCATAAGGATGTTGAAAAACAAATAGAGTTAACATTTGTTTTGATAATACTACTATAAAATCTTTACCTTGGCTGCCTTCTTGTCACCCTCAGTGCGCACACCAAGCAGCCTTCTTAAAAGGAAGTAGGAGATCTCAAGCTCTGTGAAAATCTCAGGAAGAGCCCCCACAGCGCCGAGGACCTGGCCCACCATACGATCTGCTCTGCACAGTGTAGGGTCAATCTTGGTGCCAACACCTGCAACAAAGAATGTGCGTAACAAACATTAAATAATGTTACAATAACACACACAATTACAAGACTGCAGTAATGTGTAAGTCTGCATACCAATAAGGCCACCAGGAGCAGCATATTGGAGGTCATTGTGTTCGGCAAACAGGGAGACAATTTTGGAGAAGATAGGTTTGCACATTAGTTTGCCTTCATGGTCCTTAGAAACAATACCTGGTCTGACCTCAATCTCCTGTCCAACCTTGAACCAAAATAAACACAGAAGAACAGCATGAAAAGAGGAACAGAAATAGCAACAGCAAAGCAGAAGCCTGATAGTCTGACAATGAAAGTGCTTTAGGAATTGTGGGACGGGTGGAAAAATGCTAGGGATGGGCATTCCAGGCAAAAATAATATTCGATAATCACAGGGTATTATTCGATTATTATTCGAAAATCGCACCCCTCCCCCACATGCACGCACAAACACCCATAAACTGAGAGAGAGAGATGGGATTCACACTTTCAATCTGTGTGATAAACTGTTTAATTCAGAAGATAGGCTACCTTAACTCAAGCCATATAATGATTGTAATGTGCTGAAACATATTAATATAATAAACACAATAAGGTTGTGACGGTGAGGAAATTTTCCCACCGGTTAATCGACTTGTGACAACACTGATAATACCAGTATCACCGTGGGGGCAGGGGCATTCCCTCTTTTCCTCGCTTTCCTTTGCTTTTAAATAGCTTGTAAAAGCAGCGTGCACTTTTTATTTTCACTTTCAAATAGCAGCAATTTGGCGTAAAGCAATTGTTTTTACTTCGTTTGAATTTTCCCTCGCTTTCCTTCACTTTTAAAAAGCTTCAAAGCGCTGTGCGCATTTTACTTTCACTTTCGAATTAGCGTCAATTCGGCGTCAATTGCTTGAATGCAACAACAAAATACAACGTCAAACTCACTTTAGCCTATATATAAAACATAGAACTTTTATTAACAAAACAAATAAAAATACACCATGCTATGGGGCAGGCTATGCCTAATATAAAATAACAAATAACTTACATAAAGTTTAATTGATCAGATGGAAAAAGGCTTTGATCCCTTCCTACTTGTTGATCACTGGAATAAAAACCTGTATTCATTTGATAATGACTGACTGAAGATAGCCATGGAGGACCATTACGTTGCCGAGTCAAGCCTGCACCCATTACATTAGGATCCACGACAGATTGTGACCTGAGGTTATCTGAGGGACGAAAGGAAGGTCTAACAGGGGAACATGGATTAGAAGGCTGCAAATGTTGTGTCTCTAATAGCCCTGTAGTAGTAGGTGCGGAAGAAATAGGCATTGAAGAGACAGGCAGCACATCCTGAGATGGAGGCAGAGTAATTTGTCCACTAAACTTTGGTGACCAATCGTTCCGCTAGATAAGACCCTTCTTCTGCATTGCAACTGCATTTTGGAAGTTCAAACTCGTGGGCATCATAGAAGTCCATTATATGGAGATAATTTCTGAAATGTTTTCCTCAAAAAACAATTTCTTTACAACTGAAGAAATAAAGACTTGAACATCTTGGATGACAAGGGGGTGAGTACATTATCTGTAAATTTTTGTTCTGGAAGTGAACTACACCTTTTAGAGTGGACTACATGAAACAAAACTAATTTCGATGTGAGGAATTGCCTAAAATTAAAAATTTTCATCATTCATAAGGATGTTGAAAAACAAATAGAGTTAACATTTGTTTTGATAATACTACTATAAAATCTTTACCTTGGCTGCCTTCTTGTCACCCTCAGTGCGCACACCAAGCAGCCTTCTTAAAAGGAAGTAGGAGATCTCAAGCTCTGTGAAGATCTCAGGAAGAGCCCCCACAGCGCCGAGGACCTGGCCCACCATACGATCTGCTCTGCACAGTGTAGGGTCAATCTTGGTGCCAACACCTGCAACAAAGAATGTGCGTAACAAACATTAAATAATGTTACAATAACACACACAATTACAAGACTGCAGTAATGTGTAAGTCTGCATACCAATAAGGCCACCAGGAGCAGCATATTGGAGGTCATTGTGTTCGGCAAACAGGGAGACAATTTTGGAGAAGATAGGTTTGCACATTAGTTTCCCTTCATGGTCCTTAGAAACAATACCTGGTCTGACCTCAATCTCCTGTCCAACCTTGAACCAAAATAAACACAGAAGAACAGCATGAAAAGAGGAACAGAAATAGCAACAGCAAAGCAGAAGCCTGATATGAAAGTGCTTAAAGTGCTTTAGGAATTGTGGGACGGGTGGAAAAATGCTAGGGATGGGCATTCCAGGCAATCGATAATCACACTTTCAATCTGTGTGATAAACTGTTTAATTCAGAAGATAGGCTACCTTAACTCAAGCCATATAATGATTGTAATGTGCTGAAACATATTAATATAATAAACACAATAAGGTTGTGACGGTGAGGAAAGTTTCCCACCGGTTAATCGACTTGTGACAACACTGATAATACCAGTATCACCGTGGGGGCAGGGGCATTCCCTCTTTTCCTCGCTTTCCTTTGCTTTTAAATAGCTTGTAAAAGCAGCGTGCACTTTTTATTTTCACTTTCAAATAGCAGCAATTTGGCGTAAAGCAATTGTTTTTACTTCGTTTGAATTTTCCCTCGCTTTCCTTCACTTTTAAAAAGCTTCAAAGCGCTGTGCGCATTTTACTTTCACTTTCGAATTAGCGTCAATTCGGCGTCAATTGCTTGAATGCAACAACAAAATACAACGTCAAACTCACTTTAGCCTATATATAAAACATAGAACTTTTATTAACAAAACGAATAAAAATACACCATGCTATGGGGCAGGCTATGCCTAATATAAAATAACAAATAACTTACATAAAGTTTAAATAGGTATACAAAACTGGAAATAGGCCAAGTAAACATGTATAATATATAACCAAATAAATAAGAAACGTAGAACGTTTATTAGCAAAACGAATAAGAAAGCTTGGAGGCA
>NW_015662000.1:566720-569415 GCF_001515625.1 Sinocyclocheilus rhinocerous | reverse complement strand
TGCCAAACAGGCGCTTTTGCATTTCGTTTCGAAACTAAATCATCCGCGATCGTCTTGTCTCTCTCACCTCACTCTTCTTGTCAGTCAGCTCAACTCACTCTCCTCACTGGATAAATGAAATAGGATCTGTGATGCGACTGTCGTTTGGCACACTGCATTGAGCAGCCGCATTCAGTTTTTAATTGTAGTGTCTGGTCTTTTACTGAACTAAATGATTTTTATTACTATCAAAAAAATCTAAACGACGGTGGGGGTCGGTGCCACGGTGGTCAAGTGACGTAACCAGTGTTGCGGCTTAACAACGGTATCACCGTCAGCACCGTCTATCGCGGCAAGCCTAAAACACAACCGAATGACGGAACTTATTAACATAACAGTCCGTCGATTAGCATAAATTAACTGCTCATAAGGCTAGGACATTTCCATTTAAAAAAATGGAACCCCTAAAGGGAATAGATACGAGATGGGAGGAAAAATATACTTCAATATCTCCTGTCGCAATTATATCGTTGGGTAATTATACTGTATATAAACTGCAGGCATCAGGGAGCCATTATTAATATGCGGGGCATTTAAATCGCTTTTGAACGCGCCCTTGTTTTTTACTTTCACATTCGAGATTCGCGATCACACGTACGGAGCAGCACTCGGCAGTACTTACCACACATTTTTGCTCAGGATCTGCAAATCATTCGCCATCATCCTATCAGTCATCTCTCTTTACTCTGTTTTTGTGGCAAGTAAAATGTTATGTACTGTAATGTAACAGGCTACCCGTTAGCAAGCTAACCATGTCCCTTTAGTGGCACCGTAGAACGCGTTATTTGTTTTCCGCACCTTTCTGAATACAGATTCAGCCACACCTCTAACCCAGTTGGGGGTGTTTGTGGTCCGCACAGAACTCTTACTTGACATCGTCCCAAGTTACTGTAACTTGCTGTTTTTTTTATGCCACGCAAGTGTGCGCATGAGACAATGTGTTCTTCTGTTGTCTTTGACAGCTTTTAAGTGCGTTATTGGCAGCGCCACCCTCTGCTTACATGAATGCATCACCACCGAGATTTTTTAAGACAATAATCACACAACCTATTTGATATTCTATAATTAAATCAACTAATCGAATATTCGAAAATCGTGACCCATCCCTAAAAAATGCTTGGCATATATTGGATCAAACAAGTCAAAAGTTACCTTCAGGACTCCTTTGAGGATACTTCCTCCAGCTACACCACCTTTCAGATCATCTACTTCACAGCCAGGCTTATTGACATCAAATGACCTGATTACTGTGGGGAAAAAAGAAGAACATTGTCACTCATCTAAACTTTGACACGGAGCACAGTGAGTCCTCTTTAGTAATATTGAAGGTCTCTTACCAATAAGGCGAGGCTCAGAGGTGAAGTCGCGGACAGGCACGGGGATCTTATTTACAATGTACTCGCAGACAACCTCAATGTTGTACTTGAGCTGGGCTGAGATCGGGATGATTGGAGCTCCCTCTGCTACTGTGCCTGTAGGAAAATAAATCAAAGGCGAAACCTTATTATAATGGGACAGTTTTTCCATCAGTCTGTACAACTCATCCAGGGCATTTAGAGGACACATAAAAGAGTAACAAAATGTCCATGTTAAATGGATAGTTCGCCCAAAATTATAATTCTGTCATCATCTACTTTTCCTCATGTAATAGATTTGACTAGACAGTATTTTGGAGTTTTTGTTGGATTTGTATGTTAGAGGTCCTGACAGACCTACTCACTTTGATTATATGAAAAAAAATCCAGAATTTTCAAAATTGTAAAAGTTCAACACAAAAAGTAAAGTCACACAAGTCAAGCAATATGAGAGTGAGTAAATGAGGACCAATTTTTGATTTTGGATGAACTATCTGTTTCCAGTTTCAATTTCAGAGAAAGAAGTAATCACTAGATTGGTTTATCAAGTTTGTGGCAACAAAACTTTGAAAGATGTATTTAGAATTAGATCAAATGCAGTAAAGACTTTCAGAATGTTACAGTAGATTTCTATTTCAAATAAATGCAATTTTTAACATTGACAATAATTAGAAGAAATGTTTCTTGATCACCAAAGGGGTCATGAACTGAAAAATCAAAATTCCCATGATCTTTTGATATTTAAGAGGTCCTGACATCCTGTAAGTTTCAGAACTCAAAACTCAAAACAACAGGTTGTGGAATGTGCCACTTTATGACGTAATGCTAAACTCTGCATCTTCAGAAGAAGATGGCCATAGTGTTCACACGCTCAACAGATATGACTGTGATTGGCTACAATGATCATAGCTTCACGCTCTTCACTGAGCGCTGCTCACACAGAAGCGATACGGGAGTGTTTGAAAGCCATGTCTATAAGCGGATCCCTAAAATATATGCACATAATAAAAGCGAAACTACTTTGTTTGTCCTTCCAAAAGAGGACGATATCCACTTCGTCATGCCTGGAGCTGATCCGTGCTGGTCGCTGAGGAAATACATCAACTTCGCGCTGTGGATCGCCGGATCGGCTTTCACCGTGGACGAAGCGGAGTTCAGCCCGGGGTCATCACATGTGGTTGCTGCAAGCCCACCGGCTGCCGCTCACTCTAGCCGGCCGCCTCTAACTCTAGCCCCCGGCCTCTGCTCACTCTAGGCCTCCGGCCGCCGCTCACTCAAGGCCGCCGTGTGTGACGCTGTGT